>NW_013667337.1:262449-263559 GCF_000517525.1 Limulus polyphemus | reverse complement strand
AAGTATTATCACAACAGGGGGATTAAGATATTGCTTTGTTGCTCGATTTTGGTGAAAAGTTTGATTTATTACTTATTCATTATCTCCCCCTATACTATAATGTTGTCTTCATTTACTAGAATAAATCGTAGTTACTAAGCTGAGTTTTAATTCTTAGTTTATTCTCATTTGTTGTAAATAATTATTATATTTACATATTAAGCACGTAACGACAAGAAAGTTTGTAGGTTTTGATGTAAAGTCCTTTGCTTACTCACAAATAACCTAAAATACTAGCTTTCTTCTTTTCTTCCTGTCCCTCAGAGGCGCGATCAGCGGTAAGGCTGAAGACTTATAACGCTAAAAACCGGGTTTTGATACCTGTGATGGGCACAGCATAGATAGCCCATTGTGTAATCTTTGTGCTTGACTACAAACAAACGTTTTTTTTTTCATTTCACTTAAATTACAGGTTTTGGTGAAGAAAACAAAAATACACAAATAGAAAAAATTATTATCATTATGTTGACTTTTTAAAGTATCTGTTTTGCGATTAAATAAATTTCAATTTGAATCATTTTAATAGTAGTCCCCAACAATGAAATAATTTTATTAATTAATAGTAATATGAAACCAAAACTCATTATTTCACTTAAGAACGGTGGTTACAGTTGTCCCCACTCTGATATAGTGACCTATAATTCCCATGGGCCATTGCGCGAGGAAGTAGTTTATGTAGTTTCTATGTTGACTGTATATCCTTTAGTTTACTATACTAATTAGTATGCTTGTGAATTGAAACCAGGAATGTATGCGTTGTCCAAAGGGTCAAGCAAACTCTTAGGGAAGACAAGGCGGGGTAAGTTATGCAAGTGTGATCTAGCTTTCGAATGAGATTGTAAGGTGTTTTAAACAAGTGTATATATATTGCTTTTTCTTAATTATTCACCAAATTTGTTAACATTAACAATAAAATGTCTAGATATATTGAAACGAGGAATGTATGCGTTGTCCAAAGAGTAAAGCAAATTCTTGGGAAAGACAAGGTGAGGTAAGTTATGCAAGTGTGATCTAGCTTTCGAATGAGATTGTAAGGTGTTTTAAACACGTATATATATATATATATATATA
>NW_013667337.1:256264-261449 GCF_000517525.1 Limulus polyphemus | reverse complement strand
TATATATATATATATATATATATACTGATTTTTCTCAATTATCCACCAAATTTGGTAACATTAACAATAAAATGTCTTGATATATTGACTTACACAGGGCATACTCAAAACGTGGATAGCCTTGAAGTTGAAAGTCCGAGAGATATTCATATTGCAAGCAAACGCTACGGAGAATTCAACTGCCCAGCCAATATGAGGTCGTGCAAACAATTTCATTTTTTCTAGAAATGAGTAGAATGTAGTTTTCAAATCTGTCTTTAGTGTTAGTTACTGTAGAATGTAGTGTAGGTTACAATAACACTTGAAACCACACATAAATAACATTAAAATTTATTTTTGAAACCTTGTAAAGAAGTTTGATTTAATTTTTTAAAAATGGTGGTTAGAAATTAATAGTTTTCTTCAGTGTAACATACTATAGTGTAAGATAATTGCAACTTAAATTCTAAATTAGGCTGTGAAACTAAAGTACTAAACCTACAAAGGCTACAGTATGTCATATTTATTGTTAAAATGAAAATTTGGCAAGCTTTCAGTAATGTTTAATCTATCCTCACTGTAATACATCAGTATAATTTAGAAAGGTTCGGTTGTACAGTATATCTTTTTAAGTATGTTGTCAGATTTTAATCTTAGCTAAGATATAAGTTTTTATTTTATTATTATCTGAATATTTCAACAGGCTTCATGGCATGTGCTAGCTTAAACTTCCTTGAAATTATTTACAAATAGCATATTTTCTGCTTTCACTTTGCAGTAACTCTGCTAATAGAATGAGGATATTAACAACTTAATAACTTATCAGTTATATGGTTTCATATATTCATAAGTAGATAAACTATAAATATATATAAATATTTAATTTTCAAGGAGATCTAGGGATCTGTTTTTTGCAATCATGACATATGTTTATGTTTAAAAATTCATATTTTAATGAACCACAGAAGTGGCAGGAAAATACCTTTATTGGGTGGGTAGATTGGTAATAGAGAATAAATATTATTAATTAGTTGGAAATTTAAATATTGTCAGAAGTAGTTAAGGGATAAGTGGAGTAGAATGTATGTAGTGTGATAGTTGACAGGATTGGGTTTGTATTTGTGATTTATGAGCTTGATTGCAACTTTCAGGAGGCTCAGAAGGATACAGAATATTACTCTTGCAGAGCTTGCTTACTTGAGAATAAGTTTGAGATAGCTATGGTGAAGACTATGCTATTAGAGAATAAAATAATAATAGACTATGTGTAGAAGTGAAAGATGTATGCAGGAAATAGGTAGAGTTAGTGCAAAGATTACATTGTGGGAGATAAAAAAGGGGTGCTAGGTTTTGTATGAAGTACAGTAGTACATTATTTAGGGCTGTAGAGGCAGGTTCAGTTAACATTCAAGTACCAGTCTCAAATAGATTTAAACTTTTGGATGCTTGCTTCAGGATACAAGAAGATTAAGAGGTTTACATAGTGAGAACTATCTCATTAAGTATACTGATAAAGTTATTTGTAGCAAGGAACATAGAAAGACTAGGGCTAGAATTTACTCACTAGGTGCCAAAGTACAGAACATTATACAGCGAGGTGACAGTTGTAGTTGCTAGTACCAAGGAAAATTCTCTTTTTATAGGTGGGAATGATGTTGGAAATTGTAAATTGGAAGAGCTGCTTAAAAAATATAAAAAACTCGTTTAGAGGTTTAGGGATAGAAATAGGTATGCGGCCCTGTCTGAAGTGCTTCCTCAGGCTAGATGTGATGATGAATTACTTAATGAGGATTCAAGGTTTAAATGAAAAATGTGAATTTGCATCATGTGAGTTGGTTGAACCTGTAGGATAATCTTCAGGGTAAGTGTGAATTATATGCTGGTGATGAGTTCCACTTAAGTATGTTAGGTAACAGGATATTTGGAGGTCTAATTATATTCATTTAAGGTGTTTAAGCTTAACTTCCTTAGGTGGTGAGTGAACTTGAATAATTGGGAATAAACATTAATAAGATAGCTAGGGCAAATAGAAGACTAGAAATAATAAACTTAGAGCACAAGAGAGGTCTGTCATATTTAAAGATGAATTCATTTCAAGAATAAGCTTGGTTGGTATTATTTGAATTGTTGCTAGCTATTAATAAGGATATGGTTGCAAGAACTGAAGTGTATGTGGGGCATTTGGGGGAAGGGTGATAATTGCATAATTAGGTTTAATGTTTTGCTACATGTCTTGGAGAAAAATAAATATGAAATTTTAGTTTCTTTATTCCTAATTTTCAGAAAGCCAATTTTGAGACCATGAGAAAAGATTTATCATTAGTGAAGTGGGATAATGAGTTGAAAGGTGATGCGAGACGGATAAGGGAAATTTTTTAATATAGATTGCTTTTAATGCAAGATAAGAATGTTCCTGAAAAAAAAACAACAACAGGGAAGATAAAATTTAACTGGATAAACTTCTTAACTTTAAGAAATTTAGATTGACAGATAGTATGAAAGATTTACAAAACTATAGAAAAGATAAAGATTTGGTTAAAAGATAAACTACGAAATCAAAATTATTTTACAAGAAACAAATAACTTACAATGTTGAAACTAACAGTAAAGTTGTTTAAGTACATTAAAGGTATTGTCTTAAGGATTAAGATTTTTTCTTGTGTTTTGTGATTATAAACTTGGATTTGAGTTTTTTTTAAAGGATCTTAAGGATTGTGTGATTAATCCATCAGATCAGCACAGATACACTTTGACAATGTATGCACACACATTTCCAGTATAGGTTTGAATGGTTTTATGTATTTATAATTTTGAACCCATAACCATGGAATATTAGTTTGCTAGAAACACAAACGTTAAGGTAAGTAAAAGTAAGGATATTATAATCACCAAGCCTGATAAAAGAACTAAGGTAGTAATCTTAAATAAAGAATATTAAAACAGTAAAGTTCTTGAAATTATAAATGGTATTACTCAATTTTGTATTATAGAAAAAAATCCAACTGCATCTAGAGAAAGAAAGCTAAGTAGATATTTATTTGAAATTTAAAAAATATTACTATAAATGAAGAATTTTACAGAGAAATAAAACCAACTGGTTCACATGCTGGTATTCTTTATGGTTGACCAAAATTACATAAACTATTGTCCAGTGTGACCTAACATATCCTAATATTGGATGTTATAACTATAAACTACCAAAATTCTTGAGAAATGGTTTAATGGAATTTATATGCAATGAGTATACCTTAAAAGATAGTTTTGAGTTTGCTGATAATATAGAAGAATTAACCTTGGGTCATCATGTGGTATTTGCTTGTTTTGATGTGGAATCATTATGTACTAACATACAATTAGGTGAAACCATTGAATTATGTGTAAACTTGATTTATAGTAATGAAGGAGGTTTTGATGGTTTACCTAAAGAAGTATTCTGTAAGCTGTGTGAAATAGCAACAAAATAATCACAGTTTTTGTTTAATGGAAAGGTTTATGATAAAATAGATGGACATAGTATGGGATCCAGTTTTGCTTTTATACAGTACTGCATCATTATAATGCTACCATTGGGAGTCATGTGCACCTGAGAGTGATATAGGTGGGGGAGCGTTATAACCAACTAATTAAGAAGGCACTCATGCTGAACAAGTACGGATTCAACAAACTACTAAAGCAATTAATTAAACAAAATAACTGTTTATTTACATAGGGAAAATAGATATAAAAAACACAGATAAGATAAGATAAAATAAGATAAGATAAAATATGAATACAAACTTTCTGATATTTCAGAAACAAAGCACACTCATGTCCACTTAATTACTTAAAAAGTCTGATACTTTAGTCTGCTTAACACTACTCTAAACCAGCTGCAATTAACGACATAACATCTATATTTCTTTCTGATACTTAGCAATATCTTTGTTTTAGCCGTAAATAATTCTTGGAATTTCTTGCCCTTTCCTCAGTTAAACCATTTCCCCCTTTAATGACATAATTTATGACCAGATAGATGGAATCCCTACTTGGTCCAATGATAGCCAATAGTTTTCTGTGTTACCATGAATGCAAGTGGCTAGAAAACAACCCATGTGACTTTAAACCTGTCCTTTACAAATGCTATGTCGATGACACTTTCTTGCTATTTTAATAGTCAAGTCACATTTCCAAATTTTTTTTTACCTTAATTCCCATCATTTCAATATCAAGTTCACATCTGAACTTGATATTCACATCTCTGGGCTTTGCACTTGGTACTAAATTTTTGGGAGCCAAAGCACCACAGCATTATATATGAGAAAGCATTATAACTGATGACATTATAATGAGACAGTACTGTACTAACAAATGTGTTTATGTGTTATCTTGAAAAGATTCGGTTACAAGAATGTCCTAAAGAATTTAAACCATTAGTGTATAAAAGATAAGTGGATGATACATATAATGTATTTGAGAATGAAGAAATAGGTGGATAAGTTTCTTCATTATTTAAATAAACAGCATGGAAATATTTAATTCACTGTGGTAAAAAAAAAGACTTGTTTAGTTATTCCTGGATACCTTGGTCATAAAAACATGATGGGAAGTTTGAAACTGGAATATACCATAAACCTACTTTTTCCAGTTTATATTTCAGCTACAACGAAAGAACAAAAAAAATCTTATTAGAATTTTGGTATACAGAGTCAATTAACTTACAAGTAATAAAGAGTGATTTTCCAATGAAAGTTGTAAGCAGCATAATCAACAAATACATCAAAAAGCTTCCACCCCCAAAGAGGAAGTGTATAATGAACTAAAAAAAGACTTTACATAACACTACTGTGAACATGTCTCAAAAATAAAAAACAACTGAAGTCTTCTTTATCCACAAGAGTCACCCTAAAACCCACTGTCAGAATATGAAGCTATCTTATGTTTAAAGACAAAATGGGTAAACCAATTTTCATGAACAATATCTACATGTATAAATGCTCTGTGTTCTAGAGTATATATGCAGGATCTATTACAAGAAGACTAGCAAATATACACCTGGAAAAAAGTTAAGCACCCCCAAATATTTTTCAGGATTGCTTATTGAAAATAAGGTTTAATTTTCATGATGTTGAGCTATGTTCATAATTTCAAACATAATTTAAAAGGATGTGAGCGTTTCAGGTGTGACATTTAAATCAGGCGCGTTTTTTTTCCCCACATGCAACTTGCT
>NW_013667337.1:245174-255264 GCF_000517525.1 Limulus polyphemus | reverse complement strand
CCAATATTAATAATGGAAATAGATATTGCAGTTACCATTAGAAATTATTCAAACAAATATCTGTATTCTGATAATGAAAAGTCAGCTACGTTTAATGTTTATATAGCATCGCATCTGTAGTTTTGGGCATACAGAATCACTAACAATTCAATGTTGAGCTTTACATGTATTATGATTTTAAACCATCATAGTCTACAGATGTCTGAATTGTACATTGAAATAGGGAAACTAGGAAATCTAATAGCTTTAAAAAGACTAGAATAAACAGTTCCTATTTTATTGTCATACCTTTTCATTTTGTTATACTAAGGTCACTGTATAACTTTAAAGCCATTTTAATAGTAACAGGCTGTATAGTTAATGGTTACATAAGAAACTAAAATTAATGACAATGTTTTATGCTCATTGGCCAACTAAAAGCATATTCACTTCTCATAACAACAAAACTATTAAAAGAATAATGAAAGTGAGTAGTTTTATCTATTCAAGGATAGATGTAGTTAAATAATTTGCATTTGATGAATATTAATTTGACATTTTAATGATGATTTTACAATTGAATACCTTAACTTGCTCTTGTGCCAATGTTTTACTTATAGCACTTTTAAAACAGAATTTCTAGATAAACCTTCAAAAAATATAAAAAAATACTAAGGCAAGATTTTCCTCTAGTGAGATCACGTTGACTATTCAACAAAATTTTATACTTTGTTAAATGTATTTGGAAAACATTTTTTATCAGACTTTCAAAATCATTTCCCACTGCTGATGTAATGCTGATAGTTATATAATCACCTGGATGATGTTTATCACAAATTCTACAATTAATCAACTTGTGCTTAGGAAGTAAAGAGCATTTATTTACATATTTAAACTATTCATTTCAATCCAGTGATCAACAACAGAAAGTATAGTGAAATTGTTTAATAGCTAATAACTAATAGTATTTTTTATATTTAACATATCATAATTACTATGTCATTAAAAATATAAATAATAACTAAACTGTGCTTTTATAAATATTATGCAGAGAGAAATAATAAGTCCTATAAATAATAAAAGCTCATTAGTAATTAGTATCTAGGCAAGGCTTGCGTACACTTATTTGCCACTTCACCAAAAACTAATGTTAGACTAATATTCAAAATATAAAACCAGTATTTTAACATTTTTGACAAAAGTGAATCCAGTAATCTTCTCTGTATTGATCATGGCTATTTATAGTTAATCTTTGACAGAAGTCAAGTAAATAACCTCGTTATGTTTCCAATAATTTAATTCCTGACTTCTGTTGTCACGATTAATAGTTTATAGAGCACCTAGCTGAATCTATGTATAAAGCATTTGAGGATTCCTGTACAGCCAATGATTACATTGCTTGTATACTATAATCATACAACTTAGGTTATTAGTGCTATTTTATGCACAACACATGAGAATTGAGTAAGAATTAAATATAAGTCAACTTGCATAACACTTAGAATTCAACATATATAAATGTTCAAATTACTGGAACAGTCAGTAACATTTTGAGCTCATTTGAGGTTGGAATTGATATAGCTGGCAAACCAACATACACTGTCCAGTTTCTTTGTTGGTAGTTCTAGTAGGCCTAAAGATTCAGAAACCTGGATTGAAAAATTCAAAATTACAGCCAAAGAGAACTGTCAGAACAGATTGTTCTCTGAAAACAAATGGCTGAAATATGATAAAAGTTGAGCACATAGTAAGTCGTATCATACCACAACATGAGCCATAAGTTTGAAACTTACATCTTAACATTGAATGCAGTACAAGTCCAACCAATGAAAATTCATGTCTCTATGCTGGTTGTAACATGGCACTTCTTTGTAAAACAACTCAGTACAGAAAGAACTTGTATTATGGTACCAACAAAGGAAAATAACCATATCTTATTTTTTGTAAATTATGCTCTGTGTTTCATTTATTTAACATATTATTGATAAGAATAAATCTTAGATCAGTGGATTTACACTTGTCCTATTAGACAATTATGTATATGAATAAATTTGTCTGAAGAAAATTTCTGCTCATCCAGGGTGATCATATAACCATTCAATCCAAGGGGCCATCTTATCCTCCACAACTATAGAGATAATTTTCTTTACAAGCCTTTTATGTGGCAACTTGTAAAATGCTTTCAGAAACTCCAGATGTACCAAATCCACCCCTTTACCCTCACCAGTATAAACAGTAATCTCAGTCTTAAATATCTCAATCGGACCCCTTAACTGTTTTTCAGAGAGCTTAAATTGACCTCATATAACAACCTTTTCATCCAAGGTATTTCCTAGTAGCCCTCCTTTGAACCGTTTCTAACAGTTCAGTGTCCTTTTTTAAGGTAAGAAGCTTGAGACTGAAAACAGTACTCTAAGTGAAGCCTAACCAATAACATAGACAATTAAATTATAACCTTTTTAGACTTGCATTTAATATTTCTGTAGATACAACCTAAAATCCTATTTTTCTTGCTACTAACAGCAGCATACTATTTGAATGGCTTAAGAGAGTGATCAACCAAAACACCTTTTCTACCAAGGTCCTTTTCTACCATAATACTGTTTTAGGTTATTCCCACCAAAACTGTACTTATGATTTAGATTAGGATAACCCACATGCACTACCTTACATTTATCAGAATGAAATCCATCTGACATTTATTCGCTTAACCCACCAAATATTCTAAATCATTTTATAAAACAGCAGTATCCTTATTACGGTCAGCAACAACCAAGACATTATTACCATCAGCAACTTTAAGCAATATATTGACCATTACTTCATCTATGTCATTGGTGTAAATGATAAAAAAAAAGGAACGATCCTAACACTGAGCCCTGAGGTACCTCACTTTAATTCATTTTGACTGAACTCCATATATAACAACTGCCTGCTTTCTTCCATTCATCCATTTTTTGCTATGTACAAAAACTACAAAGATCTGTATTTTTTTTAGATATACATAGAACAAATCTCGAGCATTCGTAATGTATGAAGAAGGAAATTGTTGTTACATATGCCATTTATCAATAATGAAATGTTAAATTTGCATTAAATGTACTGAAGCTATTTTAGTGGACCTGCATAAATTTCTTCAGTAGCTACAAATGTTGTGCTTTATGATGAGATTACAAGTTGTTTTAGTTGCAACTATCTGCTTTATCTCCTATTGGTGCAAAGCATTTTTGCAGCATTTTCAGTTTTTCATAAAGTTAGATTATTTTTTTAAATACTAAATATCCTAAAATCATTGGCAATAAAAAAACATTATCTATATTAGGAAATTAAAAAAAATCATCTTTATTTCCTATGTTGTATATTTGGAATTACCAACCTGGGTGATATGGTTTTTTTAAAGGACATATTCTAATTATTATGATTGTATGTCTTGTTATTTTGAACAAGCATATTCATATAGTTTGTGCCCCTCATCAAATATTTTCTGTATGACTGGTTTTATTTCTTATGAGAACAGTAGCTTCTTTGGAATGTTTTGTTTTAATGGGTCTTGCTTATCTACACCCCCTAGTCTGCCTTGTGTGATTAGTAATAAATGATATGGTACAAGTTGTATCAAGGTCTATTCATATTTTGTGGTTTTTATACTAGTTCAGCATTCTTTAAAAATGTTTTTTAGACTCCACCTAGGAGCTCTTTTTGATTTCAATTGTGTCACAAAATTCTGGTGACTAGAGTGACATGCATGTTTCAAAATTGCAAACATGCAAATATTAAACAGTTTAGTCTCATTGTGAAGCTCCACTGATGTTTCTTGTATCATTTGTTTGATAAGTACTTATTTGCAATTTTAGCTTGGATTGATTTGATTTTTTTTCTGTGTGTGTGTGAACAAATTAGATATTCTGTCACCATAAAGTAATGAACTGAAGAAAAATATAAAGTGATGAATGGTGTAATTTTGCATTATAACATCCTTAGTATTACATTAATTTATGAAATAATTGCCAAAATAATAACTTTAAAAAAAAACCCTCAAAGCTAGTCTTTATATAAATATTTATGAAGTTTCCCTTAAACTCTCTTAGATTTACTGCATCCACCATATTTGAAGGTGACCCATTCCAAAGACCAACCACCCTGTTAGAAAAGTAACTCTCTTAGCTGAAGATGACTCCTACCTGCTAAAATTTATATTTGTGTCCCTTTGTCTTACCATTCTCACCACTAAGTACAAGAACTATTAATTCCCTTAAACTCAAACTGATCATGAATGAGTTTTATCAGGAGAGTATTTCATGAAAACAAGGTTTATGCAAATTATAATTTGTCCCAATACGTTAAAACCTTTTTCAAACCTAACAATTGCAATACAGCAAAATTTTAATTGCCAAGATGTTTGTTGATGTCTTTTATTCTGTATCAGAGAATATCATCTTATGTATTGTGGAAATTATTTTAAGCTTTGATCTAGTAACAGAATAGTAATCTTTATTTATCTATGGCTATAAGTTTTATTCACACAAAATATAATGTGTATTCTGTTCACAGTTCCATGTGAATAGATAATTCTTATTTTGCAACTTTTAACTTGTATGACACACCTACCTTAACTTTGCCACTTCATGTGTTGCATAGTCTAGTAATTGCTATGACAAGTTAGTTAAAAAGAATGAAATTGCTGTTATGTTGGAAATGAATAAAACACCTATAACCCGAGTACTTTCGAACTGAAAAAGACAGGTCCACCTTTCGAAAGTGCTCGGGTTATAGGGTTTTTATTCATTTCTATCAAGACTTCTTGAACCCACATGTTTTTCTGACATCATGAATTGCTGTTATGTTGACTTTGATTATAGCTCTCAGTGTAAGAGTATGCAAGTACCTTACAAGCTTATTACTTTTAAAAATTTCATCTTAAGGCTGAAATCTATATAAATATAATAGTATTGTCTGTTGTCTGTCCATGTAACTAGTAATATACATATATATATATAATTACAATATACAATTTTAAGTAAAATTAAAACATGTCTTTTCTTCCAACTAATTATACTATCATAATTTATTTTTTGTTTCAGTTATGCAAAAATCAAGTAAATATTCTTATTTGAGAACATTAATTTTATTATAAGTGTCTATCATAAGTTTCTCTTCATAGGTAATGTATGTTGTGATTATATGAAGTGAACTCTAAAGGTCTGTTTCTTCATGTCATTCAGAGCATAACCCAAATATGCACCAGAACTGCTTTCATTTAGGGTCATATCATCATGAATGCTGAAAACAACAAACTTTACTCAGTAAATATTATCCTCCAAATAAGTAATTTTGTGCTGTTGTTACTTTAAATTATTTATTTCTCTGAAATACTTAGAAGCATTATATTATTAAATTTTGTTTATGGAATCACTTAAACATGAAGATAATTTCAACTCATCAACTTGTCATTTAAACCTAGACTGTCCACCATATTTGATAATGGTGACCTGTCTAAAATAAATCATGGTAAGAGCATGACCAGAGGAATGAAAGAACACAGTGAGAGTTTGTTCTATTTGATGAGAGACATGTTCTAATCACAAAGAAATATGTCATAACATGTACACAAGCTGCTTTTACACAGAACAAAATACATAAATGAAGCTTGGAATAACTGTCTCTTATGTTACAAAAATATTGATTAAATTTTCTGAAACTTAACATATTTCATTGTTTTTCTAAAACACCTTCATAGCAATTCTGTTAAAATATATTAATAAAAGTTCTTACTCTTTTAGCTATTTATAAACTCAAATGTTTAACAAGTCATATAGTATTGAGTGTAATTCCAACAGTTCTTAATTTTATCGTTAGTGTTTTTATATGGATGTGAAGTCTTATTAGTTTGTCACAAAGGTAATTGTATGTTTAAAATGTTTAATTCTGTATCTTATCACCATTCTTGATGGTGTATGTCACTTGATACATTACTTTCTGTTTGACTACCATTGTTAGAAGATTAATAGCAATGAGATGCTTTCCTATGTTGTAAATAATTTTTCTTTATGGCTAACAGTTTCTGATCATGTGTTGTATATTATTTTACAATAACATAAGAAGGTTTACATATTGCAGTTGTATTTATTCCTATAAGATTTGGCATGAATGGTCCAAGTTTTTACTTTGGTATTTGTAACATTTTGGTGTTTAAACCCCATAGATACAATATTTTAATTATATTATTTTATTACATATATTTGCAGCTCTCCTAAGCCAGTTTTTCAACAAGTGAATGGTAGGAGATCTCACATTCAGAAGAGCAATCAAGAAAACATAACGCCACAACATGAAGAAATAACTCGATACATTCATGATAGTAAGTATTTGTGTTTTTTCTCCCATAGTTTTACAACTTTAGCATTATAACATCCTTAGAATTACATTAATTTATCAAATAATTGCCAAAATAATAACTCGGATGTCCAAACGATGCTTTTATTTAACAATCACGACATAACATTGAAGAACAAGGGGCTTGTTGGTCCATCAAGGTTGTTCCATCAGCTAAACTAAACTTTAAAAAAAGCCCTCAAAGCTAGTCTTTATATAAATATTTATGAAGTTTCCCTTAAACTCTCCTAGATTTACTGCATCCACCACATTTAATGGTGACCCATTCCAAAGACCAACCACCCTGTTAGAAAAGTAAGACTCTCTTAGTTGAAGATGACTCCTACCTGCTAAAATTTATATTTGTGTCCCTTTGTCTTACCATTCTCACCAGTCTTTTCTATTCTGGTTGCTATATTGACATTGTGACTTTAACTGTCAAATTAAGATATTTTCATGTAAATGTTATCAGTTTTATTTTGTATTTTAAACTTGCAGCTCACATTTACTTGTTAAAATTGCATATTGCAAATGCACAAGGTTCAGTAAAATTTGTATGACAGCATATAAAGTTATATATAGAAATTTTTAATTCAAAAATAGTTTAGAATTGATACTTTGTAGTTTTGCAGCATTTTGTTTAGTGTAATTTGCAAAAATAAAAAAAAATAGCCCCAAATTTAATTTCTGTAGAGATCTAGAGGAATTTTGTAGTCTTATCTATATATATAAGAAATATGCTTATTAGTTTTTTAGAATTTTTCTGCCCATCCCAAAGTACATGTTTAAATTTGCTAAGAATCTATCATCCCTTGGGGATATAATTCTTCATATCTTCTTTTTTCTGCTCTGTAAATTATTTTATTACTACAGGCTTCATTCCTACCCTTTCATGATGTCACATCACTTGGTCTGAACAATGACTAATGAAGCACAGCTTTGAAAATAGCTATGGGCAATATTTGAATAATTGTATTTGTGTCAATGTAGAGTAAATAAAAGTGCTTTGAAGTAATTTATGTTTCTTGGGGAAACTGACAAAACAGAGCTCTTGCAGAGATGAACAATGGAACCTAATGGGAAGTTTAGAAGACTGGAATGAACCATAGACCTGAGAAAGTGTTTTGTTTTAGTTTCTACAGAAGTTTCTTCCTTACTGATAATTTTTAGTGTAAAATAATTTCTCTTTTGAAAGTACAGAGATTTTCTTCTATGATAAGACATCGGAAACGCTTATTTAATTATAACAAAATAAAATAATTGCATATGCTAAATGCATAGACCTTCCATAATTGTGTGGATCTTTATTTTTTGTGAAAATGCAACCCCTATTATTTTAGTTTCAGATACCTTGTTTCTTCTTTAGTTTTTCTTCCAGTGTTATACATGTACCCATTTGTTTTATCTATATGTTATGATCTAACTCATTAGGTTTTGCACTATTTACCAAACTAACATACATATTGGAAGAACAAACTATGTTACACAATTGTTCAGCTTTTTAGGGCTTTGTCTAATATTTCCTTAGAAAGAAATCAGTTTTTACACATTTCTGCTTTTACATTTTTCCCCTTTATTTTGATGATAAAATCACTCACTTTTACGGTAGATTTTGGATTGCTGTAAGTTTCTGTTAATGTTACTGGCATATAATTTTATCTTAGTATTCAGAAAGCTGCATTCTTTATTAACTGCTGGATTATCAGTTATGCTTTCACTGTTATTTTAATAAAAAATGTTTGGTAATAAAACGTATAATTAGATTTAGAACAAATCAATGAGATGGCAGCCTCATGACTAATTAAGGGGCTTATCCAATGAAATTGGCTTGGTGCTTTTAATAGGACATTGATATAATGCGATCTCACCTATAATGCAGTCTTGCAATATGGACCCCATGGACCATGTTATAACAGGACCCCAGTATATATTTTTATACAAATTTTATTAACATATATTGATAATAAAGTAGTTTTATTAAATTTGAATCTAACACCGTAAAAGGTCATGACATATGCACTCTGAACCAGCCATAGCAAAAGAGTTTAAAGGAGTCATAATGGTTGACCTGTATATTATTAACCATTTAATCTTACTTTATGGGAAAAATTGTAGAGAGTCTGATAAAAGAAGCTTTACAAAATCCTTTTGTGAAATATGATATAAATGAAATCCAACATGGATTCACCAAAGGAAAATCATGCCTTACTTGTCTGTTAACTTTTATTGAGGATGTTACTTGTTATCTGGATGATGGAAAAGAAGCAAACTTAGTTTTCTTAGATTTTTGAATATGCCACATGGAAGATTAGCAAAGAAAATCAAATTGATAGGGGTCAGGGAAAACTAATTAAAATATGTTGTAGGGATGGTTGGATCAGGGAAAGCAAAAAGTTATTAATGGAGTCCAGTCAACCTGAACCTTTGTTACTAGTGGAGTACCTTAGGTGTCAAATAGTCCCTTGTTGGCCTTATATTATTCTATCATTACATGGCATTGTTATAATAATTTAGTTAACACATTTTTAAAGGTTTGTTAAAATGATTTCATGTTGATTTTAAGCTGTAAAACTAGTATATGACAAATATAGAGTACTAAGAAATATATCATTTCGTGTTTCTACAAAGTTAAATAAAAGATTGGACTTTTATTACATGTTGCTTACATCCCTCAGATGTGGTAGTTTTTTGGGGAAAGAATCTGGGTACTGTATTCAGTTAGTGAACGTATTATAAATTTCTAAAGAATCCAGTAAGCTTACAATACATAAATAACTATAAACATGCATATGGAGATATAGATAGTTTTACCTAACAGTTTGATTGTTAGTCATACTGTTATAAAAATTTTTTTGTGTGGTATTCAGATTCAGAAAATCAAATATCATGTTTATTTAAATTCATCTTCTCATATAAAGTGTGATCTGAAATGAGAAATTTGACAATAAAGTTTCATTTTACTGAATTTCTAGTTGGGTGGCAATGAGTATTATCTGTCAGAAGTTTTCATTTGTGAAGCATTTATACTTCAACAATGTTCAACACATCACAAAAAAAAGACTGGAAATATATTCTGAAAGGATAAATTTTAAATGAAAATTTTTGGGTCCAAGATGGATCTGCATTATATTGAGTTCCACGCTATATTGAACCTTGTTACAGTGGGGCCCCAGTATAGTTTATATTATCTTAGTTTTAACTTCTTTATTTCAAAAAGAAACATTAAAAAGATTATCAGTTTTCATTTTTCTCTTTCTTGTGATGTGTCTAAGATCTGACTTCTCCTCCACTAAAATTTTCAAACATCAAATATAGACTGCTGCAGTTTCCAACCAATTATAAACACAAACTGCACATAAGTACATGCAATAATCTAAAATTTGCACCTCTTACTTTTCTAAATTTGTCATATCCATCAGACAAGCCTCTCCTCTCTCACTCTGACTTACAACATTGATTGCTAATCAATTATTTTAACAAATACTTAATAGTTATTTAATGTTTATATTACACTCTCAAAAGAAGCTCACCAGTATTATTTAATTCTAGATCAAAGTTTTTGATGGCCAAGGTCTCTTTGATTCATAAAGAATAGTCACATTCTGCAGTTCTGATAATTTTAAATTTTAGATAGTTACTGGACTATCACTACAGTCTATCACATGCTTAAGAATGTTTGCCTTTTCCACATACTGTGGTAACTGCTTCTTGATTCTATACACCTGGAAAAAGTTAAGCA
>NW_013667337.1:243280-244440 GCF_000517525.1 Limulus polyphemus | reverse complement strand
ACAGAATCACTAACAATTCGCAATATCTATTTCCATTATTAATATTGGAGAAGTTAGATAATTTTGCTGTTCTAACATACTGACAAAACAGTTCTGTAGTTTTGGTCATACAGAATCACTAACAATTCGCAATATCTATTTCCATTATTAATATTGGAGAAGTTAGATAATTTTGCTGTTCTAACATACTGACAAAACAGTTCTGTAGTTTTGGGCATACAGAATCACTAACAATTCGCAATATCTATTTCCATTATTAATATTGGAAAAGTTAGATAATTTTGCTGTTCTAACATACTGACAAAACAGGATTTAAAAATCTTTTATTTAAGTTTTTTCAAAAGGAGATACTAAATAATATTACAGTTTGAGTTCCAAAAAGTATTTGATATGAATATTAAAATCATGACCTCAAAAAATGTGCTTATGAAAGACAAGAGCTTATGAGCTGAAAATTATAAAAAATAACTATTATGTGAGGTAGAACCTGATCTTATGTATAATATGTGATCTTAATTGTTTTAGTAGTATTTCTTTATCATTCTCTTCTCTCTTAGTAAATTTATTGTTTTATTAGTCATAGGTAGGTTTCAATAGAATCCTCTTGAAATACTTTTAAGCAAATACTAAGAAGAAAAACATTATAAAATTTGTTTAACCCCATTCTCTACAGGTAGACCAAAGTGTGCATGTCATGACATTTTATACAGTTGCATTCAAAATTTAATTATACTACTTTGTTATCATTATATTCTAATAAAATTGGCATTAAGAATAGTTAATAAATGAAATTTTAATATTATATAAATTTTAAGTTCTTAATTTGATAAGGAAATATTTTAAACAATTCTCAATTTCCCCTAGTATCAGAATTAATACATTTCTTCTCCAATTTATTCACCACCACTCAGAGAATTTAATATACATATTTTTTCCAATATGGATGTTACTAAGACAAAGCTTGATTGTTGTAGTCTTCAATAATCTTATGTGTTTATGGAGCCATAAACTAGCAAATAAGACCCACTTGCCATACCTACCTGTCACATCCTCTCTTTCACAAATTGCCAGTGAAATTTTGAGTGAAGGGTAGATTTGGTATCAAAACTCATTTTTTTTTACAGGTAAAGTAGAGGCTTAGTTTTAAACTTTTGTATTTT
>NW_013667337.1:230997-243270 GCF_000517525.1 Limulus polyphemus | reverse complement strand
TAATGAAATAAAATTAATTCTTTACGAGGTATGCTTGTGTGCTGCTCATGCATTTAATAATTCAATATGGTGATGTGAGCTACATATTCACCGAGTGATCTACAACTTGTGTGATGAGATTATTAGTTAGACACAGGTCAAAGGGCAATAAAGTAATAAAATTTAAGTATAAACGGATTTTGTTATGGTAGTTTTCTGAGTATTACCTAAAAATACCTTATTTTTGCATTGGAGGAGTCTTTCTGTATTGCCATAACACTCTCTGATATTAGAACAAAATCATCCTTGATTTTCTGCTCTGAAACTTTTCTATAAAACAGGTTTAGTAATCTTCAGTGAATTAATATACCTTTGTGATAGCTTTTACGATTAAAAACAAATGTAAAGGAAGACTTAGTATGAAACCTTTTGAGTGAAGGGTAGATTTGGTATCAAAACTCATTTTTTTTTACAGGTAAAGTAGAGGCTTAGTTTTAAACTTTTGTATTTTTTTTATGTGTAAAGAGCAGGTTTAGTACAAAACTTTGTGGAGAATGGCTAGTTTAAAATCAAATTATTTTGCTGTCTTATAACAGGCATATTTTTTGTGTGTGGGTGAACAACATAACTAGTATAAAACATTTCTTTTTGGTGAAGACTATTCTTAGTATTGTACTCAGTATGTTAGTTGATTATGTTGTGCATTTGTTTTTTATTTTCATAATTTTGAGTTATTTGTATAATTTTAGCTACTTAAAACAAAATTACCTAATCCATTTTATAACAAATACAGCTTGGAAACTAGTGAGTAGAGAATATGAAGTTGCCAAACAACCAGGTGCAGGAGGAAAAGGTAATTTGTTGTTTTTCATTAATTTACTTGTATGTTATATCTATATGTTCATAGGATTTTAAGTTAGTTGTCTTGTTAAAGTTATTTCTGAGTACTTTAATGCAAAACTAAATAATTCTAATATTTTTATAAAATTAGTATTGATGTGTATAAAGGTTAGCATAGAGTCAATTGAAAGGAAGTATTTAAACATCACTGTGTGCAAAGTTCTTTGATAGATGCTTATATTTGAGCCAATATTTCAGTTACAGAAATTTCACTTTTTTTGCTTTCATTTTGGTAGTATCCTGGTTACTTCATGCCCAATTTTATGAGAAATTTTGTGCATGAATAAAGTTGTTACTAGTTCAGTCAGCCTTGTTTTAGTCAAGATTGAATTCGGGTAGGTGTTACTCAGTTTGAATACGAAAAGCTTCTTTCTCCACAATCATTGGTAATGTTCAAAGTCAACAGAGTCTCCATTGAGTGCCACAAAGGAGCTGGGAAACAATGATGGTAATCTGTTTTTGCACATGTATTCCAGTACACCTTTCAGAGTAATTTTGGTCACTCTTCATGAGAGGGTCTGCGATTTTTCACACAGTCCTGTTGCACTGGCATCAGTTGCCTCACAATCTAATTTGGAGGTCTGTGCTGTGTTTCAGCAACTACCTTGAACCTATTTTTGACAAATCAGCAATGCAGTGCAGAAGACTAAACAATGAAATGTAGTTTCTGAAACCTCTCTTCCATGGATTTAGTAGCTGTATTGACTGTTTTGTTAAAAAACAAACAAACTGGTCTTCAAGTTTCACTGTGGGTATCATATATGCTCATTACAACTTTCATATGAAAAGTTATTTTTCATTCCAAATTTACTTCTTCTTTCCACAATACTTTTGAAAAGTCTTCATCAGCTCTGTCCTAAAGAAGAAAATTGTTTGTATTTTGTAGTTGCTTGCTGACAAAGTTGATCTCATAGTAAGTTGTACCATACCACAAGATTAACCGTAGAGTTGAAAATTTCATCACGGCAGAAATTGTTTTGCTTCTGAACACAATCTCATTCCACTAGCTGTGTTTAGGATGTTGTTTTCTGTAATGGAGACCAAAGAGCCTTAGATCTCTCCCAGTTGGTATTAGAGTGCATTAAGAACATCAATTTAACTTTCTTGTGTGTCACTCAAAGACTTCACAGCATGTAGCAATACCTTCTAATAATGAGTTGAAGCATAAAAGTAGACTTGTATGCTTTGAATGAAGTTGAGAAACATTAATACTTTGGTGCAGCAGTTAAGTGCATCATTCAGCACAAGGTTAAAGGTGTGTGCCTTGCGTGATAAAGAAAAAGCTCTTAAAATTAAGATAGTTATTCTTATCTTTCATGTTGACTCCATTGCCATATCCTTAGCCTTGCGAGTCTTCTAGGGACAGAACCATTTCTTCATGTTTGCTCAGAACAGCTTCAATTATACTGACACCACTTGTGTTTTTTTTTGGCAAAAATCTGAGGAAATATTTATTTCTATTGGCAGATCTTGCAGTAGCGTGACAAATTGAATGATCATATGCATCTCTTTTCTTTGACTTATGTGACTTTTTTCTGTGACTCATGCCTGGAGTATAGACAAGCACAGTTTAGTGTACTTGGTTTTTCTAGCAGCAGTCAATACATGAGTCAGGATTTTATTGGACAACAGTTGAATCAACTCATTCTTATTTTCCTTTCCCAGATAGTGATTATAGGTTTCTTGGATGATAATTCTTTAAGGTGTTCTTTTATTACAACACCAGATATTGAACCCATTATTTTGGTATACATCTGCATTAACAAATGGTGATGTGGAATAGCTTGTTGTGAACCTCCTTCAGTGGTCATCCTTAGGAAAGTTGTACTGGACCCATTTTGTATACAACCTTTTAAGTCAGTTTTTGGCCATTTAGCTTGATCACTCATCAAATATCCATATATTTTTGCTTTCTATTGGTGTTTCATCTTTAGAATTGTCTTTGTAAAAAAGAAACTGGTTTTATCCATTTTTGAAAACAGTAGAAGGAAGTTGTAGCACTTGTATTTTCATTAATTTTAGCAGCAGTAGTTTTTGACTCATCTAATGATGAACTCTTCACTCTTTTAATATTTCAAACTACAAAAAACACCCTTTTGGTTTTCCAAATCAGTTTTTTTTTTCTTTCCTTTTCTGATATTGAGCATAAGAAAGATGGTGCTTTCCACCAGCCATGTTTTTTTTAACTTCACTTTTTAACCATTTTTGAGTTTAACTGTTTTAATTGTAACTTTTTTTAGTTATTTTGCAATTTTTACAAACTTAAAAAAAATCATAATTTTTTTTTATTCAGAACATTTTGTAGAAGTAAAAAACAGTCTGTTGAGATCCAACCTAATTTATGTAGTTTCCAGAACTTTTAGAAAATTCTAGTTTCTCATTTATGTAATGTTTTCGTTTTGTGAACTCCCCCCCCCAAAAAAAAAGAAGTGAAATTTATACTGTATAGGGAGATAAAATGAATATTCCAGTACACCTCCCCCATTCTCCCATTAGCCACCTGTGACAGACCTGCCCAACTAAAGAAACTTAACAAAAGAGATAATATTTTTTTTTTTGTATAAGTTTCTCTGTCCACCCATATTTTCCTCTTACTCATGTCATCCTACATTCTATCACAACACAAGTTACACAGTTCTGTGTTGTGAAAACGTACCACTATAGCAACATCCTAGCATCACTGAAGGCCACAACAATGACTTGTTTTGTTTTTCACTTAATTCCTAGTTCACACCGATGTAGGAAGGTTTTTTTTTAATTGCATCAGTTATTAGGCTTCTTCAATTGTGTTTTACTTGCTTTTGAGATCATGTGTGATCTCCAAGTATCATGAAAGCAGTTTCTTTTGTAATATCTAACTATTTTTCTCACTGTATATTACAGGAGTCAGTTTACTTTGTTTTTTATTTCAGTATGTAAGTGTGATATTACTATTGAGAATGCTGTTATGCTTTTGAAATTCATCACTTTTATATGTTCTTGTGTAGAGTGTTGTTGATGTTAACCATATGGAAGTTGTTTTTTAAATTTTTAATTTCTACTATGAGTTTCTTTATTTAAATATTTATGATTGTCATTGTGACTTAAAATAAAATGGATGACTTTTCATTGATGCTTTGTGGTGTTTAATTTTGAACCAGAATATTACTAGTATTTTATTTTTTACAGTGCCTAGTGTGGTATATTATCAAGACCACAGTTCAACCAGTCAGTTACCTAGTAAGTAATCTTTAAACTATAGTGGATAAAAGGTTCTCTTTAGAACTGTATGAAGAAATAAGTTCTGTGAAGTACTTTTGTTTACACTGATGATATCATTGTACAAAGAAAGTTTCAAATTCTTTATTCCGACAAGGTACCTTACTTCCGCTCGCATACATAACTATTTTCGTTCAATGCTGCCCTCTATTTAAAAAATATTTTTACATGCCACAAACCTTTCACTCCCACACACCCTTTGATTCACATGATTTAACTGATTCTCACATGCAAATTATCATGCGACAAACATCCACCAATAGTGACTCAAGTGACTACCTCTATTTTTGGTTTAAATCATTATTTTTCACTATCCAATACAGTTTTCTAGAATATTACTGTCACATATAGAAAACAGAGCTTCTTTCAGTATTGAAAAGTAATACAACTAGTCAAATTCATACTTTTATTTTTTGGTGGGTAATTGACACTTTTTGGGAATTAGCCTGAAAATTAATTTTGCAGTGAAAGGGTTAAATGATTTTAGTTGAGTGGGATGATTAACACAACTTGACAGTTATACAGTGCATCTTAAAGATATTGCTATGAGGTTGCCACCAGTAAACAACTTACAAAAATATAAATGAAGAATAAAAACTAATAAAAGAAAAAGCTAATATATATAGCTAACATGCTGGAAAGAAACATACACTAATCTAAGTAAAATCAAAAGTCAGGAAAAAAAGAGCAAAAATTAGATAGATAAAAAAAGTTAGCTCAATAATAATAGAACAGAATCGCATTTAACTCTTAATATATTTTAATATATAGTTATAGTGATCATTACAATAAACTTTTTGACTGATGTAATTTCAAGTTAGTTTGCATCAGAGCTGTGTTTTGTGGATTGGTTTGTGACATGAAACTTGATCTTGTGAATAATGGGTGAAAATGTTGCAGATAAATATACATATCAATATGTTCTCTGGACATTTTTGAAAGAAATTGCATAATACTTTTAGAGTTGGGGACTTTTTTTCCTGGGGTCAGTGGAATTACTGCAAAAAAAAAAATATATTGAACTTATGAAGACTACATTGTAATTGCAGCCTATTTATACATTATTGACCATGAAATGGTCGATAGTATATATATCATATAGTATCTTATATGATATAAAATACAATGTAGAAGTAAATTTATATTTTGTATTTTTTATTACAGTAATGACTAGAAATGTATTAAAATTTGCAACTGACAATTTATTTATCTTGTTATTTATTAAAAATTGATTAGTACATTTACATTTGTAATTTATCATATGGCTAAAGGCTGGCACAACTAAGTGGATAAAGAATACTGCTCTGTAAACGTATGTCCCCTTGACCAGAAAGTTGTGGGTTCCATACAAGTCAGTACCTGTTACTGTTTTCACCAGAGCACAAATTCAAGGATATAAAAAGTGTGATGTTTCTAACATGACACATACTCATCATAGAAAAAGTAAATTAAAGAATACAGTTACACAAGTTATAATTTCAACGTAACCCAGTGTAAAAACATATTTTACACATTATTCGCATTAAAGAATACAGTTATGCAATTATAAGTTAGAAACTTAGCACAATGTAAAGATGCAGTATGTTGATACCTCATTTAACACCAAAGTAGCCCAAAACATATTTTACACATTATTCACATTAAAGAATACAGTTATGCAATTATAAGTTAGAAACTTAGCACAATGTAAAGATGCAGTATGTTGATACTTTATTTAATACCAAAGTAGCCCAAAAGTTGGTGACTGGTGCTGCCAGCTGTCAGGAGCTGAAAATTAGGGAAAGCAGCAGATAACCTTGGTAGCTTTGTCCTAACTGAAAAACAAAGAAACAAATATGATGCTCCTGCAGCTTAAAAGGCAAACAAGTATGGTTGCAATGGGAATTGAACCCAAGCACCCCCACCCCTATAATTACCAGGCTATGCTGGCCCAAATGGAAGAAACTTGAATAAATTAAAAAATGATGAAGAAAAATCATAATGGAAATATTTCGATTACTTGGATAGTTAGAATAGTCAAAATAGTAACAGTAGGAACTAATTTTGATTAGTTGATTACTTTCATGAATTATAATACTTATCGATTAAATTAAGCAAAAATTGAATTAATCTAAAATAATGGGAAATTACAGTGGTAATAAGTTGATTACTGGGTAGTTCAAAAACAGTAATAATCAAAAGCACTAATTTAAATTAATTAATTCTTTTTTTTTGTCAATAATCAGTTTAATCATAATTTTGACTGCTGGATAACTGTAATAAAAACAGTAGTTTGTAATTACCCAGCTCTAACTTTAATTATCTTCCATATGCTTATTGTAAAGCACGCTATTGATTTTATTCTTAGTGTTTCTTTATTTTAGTAAGGTAACTGATATTCTTGAAGTTCATTAGAATTGTAATGCACTTGTAGTTATGGAAACTAAATATGTGGCTTGAAAATAGCAATGATGTATAATATCTCCATAAAAACTATGTTGTTTGTTCTAATAAGTATATGATGTTTATAAATGTATAATTAATATGTCAAAATATCTGTCATACTTATTAATAAGCTGAATCAAGTGGCTAGTGCATCACTATTAAGATTAATCTGTATTTTATATTAAGAGACATGGTTACTACAGAACCTTTGCAATGACTAAATAATTATGTTTAGAAAAGTTTATATCATCATTGGCAATGCTTGACCCCCTGTTGATCAGTAGTAAATCTGATGTCTTGTGATATTCAAAATCTGATAGTCAAAATAGTAACAGTAGGAACTAATTTTGATTAGTTGATTACTTTCATGAATTATAATACTTATCGATTAAATTAAGCAAAAATTGAATTAATCTAAAATAATGGGAAGTTACTTGGTGGGCAGAGCACAGATGGACCATTGTGTAGCATTGCAGTTATCAACAAAACAAACAATTGATAGTGTTTACGATTTAGTATGAGTTTACATTATTATATGTGTACATTTTGTAATTAATGACATTTTTACCTGATGTTTTTTTTTCTTTAAATTTAGAATTAACACAGTTTCTTAATAAAATTGTTGCTTTAAAACTTACTTAAATTTTATGTATTGATAAAATATTTCTACTGTACTTGCACATGCTGTCGTGTTAAATTAGCCAGGTTTTGAATAGTTATTATTCTGTTTTTATAGCTAAAGTCAGAAGTCAAAAGCTGTAACTTCAGTGGACCATTTTTCATTTTAAGCACAACCAGATCAATACAATGCTCATGTTACAACTTGGACCTACATGATTTTATGAACATAAGATTGTTGAATGACTTGACATCAGTTCTTTATATAGATATTTACCACTTTGTTTCTTTATTATGGCAGTGTTTTGTTAATATGTATATAAACTGTTGCTTAAGTATTTGATAAATACAATTATATCTTAACAAAATGCAAGGTGTGTGTGCTTTATTTTAAAAACAGTTGACCAATGGAAGAAATTTAGAAATATCTATATTAGTGTATTCAAATTAATTATATTAACACATCATGTACATAATAGATTCATTAGAAATTATTTAAATGAATGTGAGGAAAGCTAAGTATCTTTTTAATGAGAGTTGTCTGTCTTGTTGTAACATGCCATATTTGTCAACAGTATTTTTTAAAAATTTAGTGATATGAATGTAAGATGAAACTCCACTGTAGTGACTTTATATGCTCTGGTATATTGACATGGTTGATAAAATGCATTGTCTGTTTTGCTATTAAAAATTATCAGTTTATATGAAAAAACAACTTTGGGTGTTTTCAGTTGTCAAATAACATACCTTAGTAATATTTTTTTAAAACTAATATTACATGATGATGTGTGATTATATTTTACAAAAACATTGGGATGCTGGTATGTTTCTACATGTTTAGGCTGTTATTCTTCCTTATGATACAACCCATAAATTTCTGATTTAAATGTGCTTTTTAATTACATTACCAGTGTGATGTGACAAATCTATGTTGTTGATGTTAGTTGTAACTTTTTTGCAGTGGATAGTTTTGGCAACCAAAGTTATGTTTATTAATGCAACTTTTATTAACAACTTAGAAGATACTGTTATTGATAAAACAAATTATCCTCAAGTTGATTAGCTTCATTTTTAACAATTTGGCATTCATGTAGTAATAAGCATATCAGTACCTTAATTATCTGAAATATTAAATGTTTTTCCAATTCTTATTAGGCCCGGCATGGCCAGGTGGTTAGGGCACTCGACTCGCATTCTGAGGGTCGCGGGTTTGAATCCCCGTCCCACCAAACATGCTCGCCCTTTCAGCCATGGGGGCATTATAATGTGATGGTCAATTCCACTATTTGTTGGTAAAAGAGTAGCCCAAGAGTTGGAGGTGGGTGGTGATGACTAGATGCCTTCCCTCTAGTCTCACACTGCTAAATTAGGGACGGCTAGTGCAGATAGCCCTCATGTAGCTTTGCACAAAATAAAAAAACAAAACAATCTTATTAATAGAATCAAAGCAAGAATGTCTCACATTAATAATTTGGGAAAACATAAATTTAATTTTTTATTGGAAATGTGCAGTTATTTTTCCCCTGCTGTGAAAAGCAATTTTAAAACAAAGTAATAAATATTTAGTGAAAATAAGTAATAGCTTCAAAATGTAATATTAACTTCTGATTAAAGCAAGCTACATATATGGATCACAATTAAACATTATACCTAGTAATGAGCATAGATAATTAAATATAATGTTCAAACTATATTACTTAGAACCATTAGAATGTATTGCTTCATCATTTCAGTATCTTCATTGTTAATATTTTTGGCATATTAGTAGAATGAGAGGACAAATTGTAGGTAGTACATTTTTACCAGTTCTTATGCTTCCCAAGTTTAACATGTGTAACTTTCAGACTGATAGTATGGGATCCAGTGTAAATGTTTACTATTTAACAAAATAGTTTGAATGAAATCTTCTAAGGTATTTTTCATATGACATAATAAATTGATTTTTTAATGACTTAGAAAACACCAGTAGAAAATAGTGCTAGACCTTGATAACTGTTAGTTTAGTAATTGTGTAAAAAAAAAAAAATTCAGAAATGAATATATTCCCTGTTCAGTTTTATAAACATTTTATTTGTCTGACTTTAGTGTCCAGTTTATGAATAAAATTTATAATGTGATTGTTTTTTATAATTTTTTTATATTTTAACAACATAAAAAATATGAGATAGAAGTTTCTTCCATGTATGATTCTTTTTATTATACAATAAATGTGTATATTAATATGAATATTTTCTGTGAAATTATAGCATAAAACAATGGTGATCATTCCATTTTGTTACTAACTGGTATTTCAGCTTAGAAAAATAAGTTCTAAGTATTGTTGTTTTTTGTTTAGATATTCTTTATAAAAATTGTTTTTTATTTGGTTCAAAAGCCTGATTTGTTTCATTTAGATATACAAAAGAATATTCATTGTTCTTAAATACACCTGTTTTCTTTACATGGAATTTATTTCTAAGTTAATTAAAAGATAACAATATGTTAGGATTTTTGAAACAACTTTTAATACATTTTTGTGTAAAGGTATCTTTTTGTCAGTTACTTAGTGTTCTGTGATATATCATTTTGATCATAATTTGTATATACTTTTTGTCATATGATATAATGCTAGGCTATCTTATTTGTAACAATTTAACACTTGTATAATGCAGTATGATATTTTGGAGTTTTTTAAGAGCTAATAAAGGTTGTGTTTTTTTATATTTTAGCAGAATTATTTTTTTTTCCAGAATTTGAGCTATTTGATTTTGAGTTATTTTGGGACCATATGGTTTTCAAAAGTACTACTCAGTCAGTGCAACAGCAGTTGATTGTAACAGCAAAGACTTTTATTCTAAAAGATGCTCATGTGTTGGCATTCCTTCTTCTTCTTGTAACTGTGATGCTAAATTAAACTTTGGTATTGCCAAGACCATCAACAAAGCACAAAGTCAAATCCTCAAGATAGTAGGACTTGATCTAGAATAGTCTTGCTTTTCTCATGGCCAGTTCTATATTGGCTGCTCTAGAATTGGAGCTGCAATAAAAAAATCTTTGCTTCTGACAGCAAGACAGAAAATATTGTATCCAAAGAAACTTTACAATAGATCAGTAAATTAGCATAAGAATTAATTCAGTTAAAGCCATTTTCATTTAAAGCAATGCCAGGTACTCTGCTAGTTATGAATAAGATGTGTACTGTGAAAAGCACTTATGATCATCTACCTAAGAGCATCAATTGGATACTATTTGAAGATGTATAAATGAACAGATGCTACTCAAAATGTCAAACCAAAGAAAACCAATTAAGTTGTTTTTTACTTGAATTGACAAAGTATTTTATTCTTAACCAAACTACAAAAGAAATTATAAAGAAGTTTACATTAATTTTGTTTTAATCACAGTTTACAGAAATAATGTGTATGGTTTCTGAGATACTGTTAGAACTGCTTCATCATTGGTCATACTCAGTCTCATGGGCACAGTTTTTATTGTAACAAGTTTCTGCATAAGTAAGAAAGGTTAATTTTGACCAGTCATCTTGAGAAATTTTTCTCAGATTCTCCATTGTAGGTGGATATGAGCTTCTATGACCACATTTACAGAAAACAAAAGTTCATTGAGCTGCATCAGGGGACTTGACAGGTATGCAGGTTTATGAGATTGTTGTGATTCGAGTTTCTGTAATCCGTCTTTGTCATAAAAACAGCTGTCAGTTTTGAGATATAGCTAAAAGACTTTTTCCTTGTAAGCTTTCATGAGTTTCTTTTCCTTGTTTATTGTTAGCAATGCAAGGAGGCATGCTTGGCTTCGTCTAGTAACATATTTGGTTGAAGATCTCTCATTCGTACTCATGTTCTTTGTTTTGCAGATGACAGTGTCATTCTTGATTGGCTTGGAATGTGATTTCAGAGCACATTGCTGCTCTAAATGCCCAACGCTCTACTTTGCAATTTTTCCATTTGCATAGAGAACTTTAAAGGTTACATTCTTTGAAAAGTATCGTTTTGCTCTGAGTTATTTAATAATTTTACTGTTCGAACATAGTTTTTGGAAATGGTTGTGGCAAAGTTCTTCAGCCAGGAGTTAAAAGTTGTGACATTACACTGTTGAATAGCCTGGTATTTGCATAGAACCAATATAGATATTTATGATGTCATCTTTGGAGCTATGGCTTGCACTTGCTTCAACATGCCTTAGTATTAGCATATTGAAGTTGTTCGGATAAAGATACTTAATACTACCAAACTCAATAACTGTAAATAACTTACAGCCAACATCTTTTAGTTACAAGGTGAGCTCTCAACAAACCTGATACCTTCCTGAAGCTATTTTATAAGTAAAGCTATATAGTCCAAAACTCTTGGTGGTCTCGCCTCTTCCATTTTCAGGATGTGTAATATAAATACGTAATCATTTTGTTCTATGTATTTATTATATAAACATTTCTGTAGCTACATACCACACACCTATAATTTAATGTAATTTCAATACTACGATAACATAGCTTTGCAGTTAACAGTGGCAAAAAAATTCAATTTATATAAATAATTCTCGTTATTACAATCACTTAGAAGTCAAGAAAAATTACGTATATGAAATTAACAACGAATTTAAAATTACCCTCATAACATATGGTTGATATTGTGATTGGCTTGATTTACAATAGTTCTTCAATAGCTAATAATTTCGAAAACATTTTTAAAGAAACAAAATATATTAGTGTATTAAATAGGTGAAAGTTATCTACGCTTGTTGTTTTTCAGTGTAATAATTGGCATTCAAGAATGACAAATATTACGCTGCGATCAAATATCGGTTATACGTTCTGAGAGCCACTAATGGTGCGCACGTAGAAGTCTACTGGCATGTCAATAAAATTGCTTGCGTTTGGCTACAAGATGTTTAAAACTGGCTGTATTTCTTTAATTATTTAATTATTACATTTTAAAATAGGAATGATAATTTTGGGCCACCCTGTATTATTCATGATCTATAGTAGCGATAAAAAGATGAGTGTCTAGGCCTTACAATTCATCTTATCAATGATAGTGTTGCGTCATCGAGATCACGTGACAATTCTCACGCTCTCTTGTTTCTAGAACTATCCCGTAT
>NW_013667337.1:228780-230103 GCF_000517525.1 Limulus polyphemus | reverse complement strand
AAGGCTTGTGTCGCTTAAGTTTCGTCGGTACGAAGTTACGGAAAATCAATTAAAAACGGAGACGTAACAATAGTATTCTGTGTGATAACCCTAGTTATTGACTATTGTTATGTAGTGCAATTTTCATTACAACAGGCTTTTGCACCATACACGGATCAATGTTGTCTTTTTCTTTGCATTATTTTCAAAGTTCATCGGTTGTGCACAAACAACGATTTCTGAGGTAGGTTTGAGTAACTAATGGCACAGAACTTGACATAAGTACATCGGAAACATATGTGAATAGTGTAGTATGAGTTCCCATTTGTGATTGTGTCTTGCGGTGGGATTAGCATGTTGGCTTAGATGTGTGGCTGGACACATCTTTTGGATGGATTGTTTTCTTGTCATTCAATTTGAACAAAGATGGTATTTCCTCGTGTTATAGTGATATCATTATACTAGTATAATAGTAGGTAGGATTCACATTGACATTGTTCTCGATTATCCGGATGTTTAACTTATAATTATTGTATTATAGTTGTAATATGCAGCTATCATAAATCCTCTGGAAAAAAATGAAGTGACATGTTTTATCATTGATAGGATAGTAATAAACTGCCAAAACTTCTACAAATACTTAAATAAACAATTGCTTCGTACAACATGCCAGATTCTGCTCGTACAGCTTTTGGTAATTGTTTTTTAACTCAGTTATATGCTTTGAGAGATGTGTGAGTACAGTTCCTGTTTCGTTTTCTTAAACCTAAATACGTGTGGATAATCTTGTTTATAGTTCTGTAACGTCTCTGTTCGTTTGTTAATTCCCGTAGAAATTCTTCCCGAGAAACTTCAGCGATACAAGTCCTTTCTTAAATAAAACTAGTTTATTCTTTCTCAATACAACTTTGCAATACACTTAATTTCCACAGTCAGTTTAACTTAAATAAACGCTATAATTCACAACGAACGATTCACGCACTACCGCGCTTGACTCAATTGTCCGTCTCTGTCTCTATCTGCAATTCAATTCCATTCATTGTCTCGCTTTATCTGGCGCACTTATATCCAAGAATAGAGGGCGTCTAGCCAATACTGGATTATTCGTGATGTTCCCTGATCGTTATAGAATCTCATGACGTGTTACTAGTGTAACGTGACTTCTGCTGTCGTAACACTGCCCTTTCCTTAGTATTGTTCGGGACGAAAAATAACCACTTACATTAAACCAATATATAATTAACAATAACTTAAATAAATGTACAGAATTTACAAACACAAAATTAAAATTCAACAAAGTCTCTTAATTTTATGGGACATATCTTCTTCCGCTCATCGGGAATT
>NW_013667337.1:224568-227859 GCF_000517525.1 Limulus polyphemus | reverse complement strand
TAGAGTTGCCAGGAACAGACATGATCCTTCTAGAACCTCATGATGTGTTACTAGCGTCACTTGACTTCCGCTGTCGTAACAATACACTTATTAATTTAAAAGTTATAGCATGAAAACTATAACAAGCACATAATGGTTACGAGGTCGGTCTGACGGACCGAGCCCATGCTGAAAGGGTTAAAAGTAACTCCATGAACAGTAGATATTTTAATTTTGATCGATATCTGTTGCTTCCCAATGATAAAGTGTAAAGTTCGAGGACGTATAACTCCAAAAATCGGGTTTATATTCAAGATGAGCACAGCACAGATAGCTCATTTTGTAGCTTTTCGCTTAGTAACAAAACTATAAACAAACTCAGAAATGTTTACAACTTGATATATAATTATTGTGGCATTTCCCGGTACACAGATTTCCCGCTGAGCAATATTTAAGGTCCTCACAAACCACAGAAAACAAGATTTATTAAAAGCTTACATAGTTAAAAATAATAAATAAAATAGAAATCTGCCTTAGTTGTTTTGAACCTACTTAAAAGAAAAATTTTACTTCCTTGTTTTCTTTTTCCCTGCTTGGTAGGTCTTCAAATTTCAATTTCTGTGGCTGCTCAGTGACAGGTTAGGTCAAGAAAACATAGAAGAGAGGGGAAGGTAACGTTGTATTGTGTGGTCTATCTTTGTCAAGCAATTCTCCAAATACACTTTTAAAGATTTGTGTATAATGACAAACTATACACATCAAAATCACATTGAGATATATGGTACTAAAGAAAACTCATATAATAGAAGCCATTCATATACAAACGTAATAACAGAACAAAATTAAAGTAATCTTTCTCAGTTTATTTAATCCCCTGCTGGGACAGTGGTAAGTGTTGGGAGTTACATTGCTAAAATCAGGGGTTCGATTCCCCTCGGTGGACACAGCATATAGCCTGAAGAGGCTTTGCTATAAGAAACACACGCAATTACAGTTTGGTTTAAGAAAAATCACTTTAAACTACAATATACAAAAAGGAACAATAACTCTACATATGAATCAACACACACGTGCACACACATTTATACATACAGAAGTTCACTATTTATGTATACAGATATACATTTCATAAAGGTATAAAATAACCCTCAAACTTTATATATATACACTAAATAGGTCTGTTTACACTACTGCACTAACTTAAGAAAACATACATCCTTACTTTTAAGAAATACATGTATACCCTACACAAAACAAATGAAAACTCTTTACAAGACACAAAATGATCAAATGAATACACATCCATTACACAACTATATATATAATTTATAAGGAAACCAAAACTGCTTACCTAGACCTCAACAGAAAATCCTATAATACCTCCAATTAATTTTTGGAGTGTGATGATGGTCTGCTGGATGATCACTCTCTGGTTCTCTCAAGAGTCTTCTAAATCCTCTCATAGACAAAAACTTCCTCATCAAGCTGTGTTGGTGGCTCACATTGCTACAGTAGATGCTATTTCTCGTGGTTATATAATGTCCAGTCCTCCATCCACTGGACTGTCTGCTCTTGGCAATAGAGTTTCAAAACTGCTATCTATTTTAATGTGACTTTTTTTTTATCTTGGATGGGGACCTAGTGGGCAGCTTCAACTTCTCTGTCATCATCTTTGAAGCCTTGGTAGAAACTGCCAATGAAGTAGATGCTCTAGTGCTGGAGGTAGTTGTCATTATTTCATCTATGGTCCCCATGGCCAGTGTGGTTCTGGTGCCAGCTGTTACTTTTGTTCTTATGTCACCAGTTCTGAGGTGATGGTGGGAATCATGGAGCAAAATTCTGATTTGATAGATTTCCTCTCAGAATGTAGCTTCAAGAAGGTCCTGTGATAGCCCTGCAAGAAGTGAACACACATCACTTGACAAGGATTCTTCTTGACAAAACACCCTCCAATGGGAAACTTAGAGTTCTTCTCCAGGCTCCATTAGCTAGACTATGACAAATGAGGTGGTGTTTTTAGGGATAGCTCACTGTTAGCTTCCACCAAAACCCACATGTTAGATGTATTGTTGGTTAATGCCTATTCATTCATAGAGTCTTATGACATAAATGCAAGGCCAGATTCTGGAGTTGTATGTAAAACAGGAACCTCCAAAACATCAGAAAAGTAAAACGAAAGTTGGGTCTGGGTTGCGACACATAGAGAATAGCATCCACAACTGGCTATTTGCAAGCAAAGATAGTTAGAAGGGTTAAGAATTTGATCTTAAATAGCAAAATTCAGGTTTGAAGATGTAGAGTTGAAAGAATTTTGATTGTTCAGAAAAAGTTATATATCATTATCTTATTACTTGCAGATGGTTCAGTCAATGCAGGCATTCTTGGGTATTGTGCACGACCTATAACTTTAACTCTGCTCTTCAAGGTTGTTACAGCTATGATGAGTGTCCACAGCTAGCCTGATGTGGTATATTTAAATAACACCGAGTTTACCTTATTGTTTTGGGATCAGTACACAACACAAATACACAAAAACAGTGTGCTTACTAGCTTTGGATGCTGAACTGTTACTTTTACTGGATTAAAACTATTCTCTTTAACTGAACAGGCTGAAACAATCTACCAGACTGTTTTAATTACTTTAGAACACATCAGATTTACCCAGAGTGACCAACAGTAGCCACATGACTGGCCATTCTCATTCAAACATACAAAAGGCCATAACCTCGACATAACACCTGATTTACCATTCAAGGACATTGCTGTCTATATTCTTGCACAATATGCAAAATTACAGAGACTCTACCTATGTGTGAACTCAATGGAATGACAAGGAACAAAGGTTGCAAGATGTTTGTTTGTTTGTAATTAAGCACAAAGCTACACAATGGACTATCTGTGCTCTGCTCACCACGGATAATGAAACTCGGATTCTAACATTGTAAGTCCACAGACATACCACTGTGCCACTGGGGGGCAAAGGTAGCTAGAAGGACATCGTTTTAATGATTTTCTTGATTACATGTTATGCAACTATCCTACATACTCTGAATAACTGATAAATTTAGAATAATACTATACTAACATAAGAAAGTAGAGAATGCATGTTATATTTATGTACCACACTTTCCTCTCTCCTTGAATTTCAGGTTTGTCCTCAAGCTGTCAATTAATCTTAATTCTAATAATAGTAAATATATATATACGCCCTGGTCAAAGAATACTATAATATTACTCTCACACCTGTAAACATTGATACTTACAAGACTATGCAGACTATTTAAAATCTAATACTAAAAAATAATACATTAA
>NW_013667337.1:210737-224283 GCF_000517525.1 Limulus polyphemus | reverse complement strand
GTGGGATTCACCGTCACATTATAACGCCTCCACGGCTGAAAGGGCGAGCATGTTTGGTGTGACGGGGATTCGAACCCGCGACCCTCAGATTGCGAGTCGAGTGCCTTAACCACCTGGCCATGCCGGGCCAATCTTAGAAAGAAAAACCCTTTAATACAGATGCAAGCATAAACAGAAATATTGTTTAACAAATAAAAATCACAACAATGAAAATTTCAAAATAGAATAAACAAATTCATGTTGGAACACATAACAAAATAAAATTTAAGAGTGAAACTACATACAATCCAAAAATATACTTTTAAACAAAGAATCACTAAAAAATCGTACATCAAATAATACATACGATGACAGCCTGATTTTACTCCTGTGAATTTATCTCGGCAAAAGGGCAGCATGGACGACTGAGAGAATGGCATCTGACATGTGTGAGACTATATAAGGTGATCTATACAGGACTTCCCAGGTCACTGCCAACCAAAGTAGCATAGCCCAAGCTCTAGTGAATGCCAACCAAGAAGGACTGCTTATGCCACTATTGGATGAAGTCGACCAGTCAAAGCTCTTTCTCAAAAAGATGAGACTCTTGGCAAAACAAAAAACCTGAGGTCATGCAGAGCCTGATTAAATTAGTTTCCAGAAGCAATTAGTCACTCTGCTGCTCCGAACCAAGGTCTGACAATTTTTCCAGGGGTTGGAGTGCCTGAGTACACTTAATACACCATATCCATGACATAAATTACATCTCAGCCAGGTTTTGGTGCCAACAATATTACCTGTGAATTAAGCCTAGCAGATTCTTACTCACTGTTCAAAGGTACAGAGAAAGAATATATGAACTGTTTTCTGAAGAGTTTCAGGCAGGTAACTGCTTGGCAAAGTTTGTCTAAGGAGCAAACTGTCCGATGCCTGATCCTAAGTTTGGGTGGTCTAGCCCTAGACTCCATCAAACATTTAAGTGAGGTACATGTGGAAGACATCAATATAGTCATGGTTGATTTACACTGACTTGACTACTTAGTTTCCAGTGAATGGGCAGGGCTATTCCAGTCCTCTTATGGCTTACGTGTGTCAGGTTTTATATATGGGCTGGATATTTTTTACAGCAGATGTCTGAGACTTGTTCGCGATAAATTTCAACAATAAACAAACAGCACACTATCCACTTTTTAATATTTTAAAACAACTCAAACGTATATACAAATGTTTGTTTCTCTATTGGTTATCACAGTTGTATCCAGAGCTTTAAATAATTGTCTCTTTGTCATCAAAGTCCACACAGACTGGTTCAGTTACTTTAGAACACAATTTGACAAGACGAATTATTCTCCCTGTTCTGTTATTACAATACAATCTGTTATAATTTCCTTTTAAAAATCACCACTTTAACTGTTGGTTACCACAGTTGTATCCAGAGCTTTAAATAATTCTATCTTTTTGTCAAAGTCCACACAGACTTGTTCAATTACTTTAGAACACAACTGACAAGACAAATTATTTCTTCTTTACTCTGTTATTAAAATACAATCTGTGAGAATTTCAATTTAGAAATCGATATTATATTCTTTTTATGGCTAAACTCACAATCATGCAGTCTAGATTTAACTAACTTGACTAAATTTCCGAATGTCCCCAGTGGCACAGCGGTATGTCTGCGGACTAAAAATGCTAGAAATCGGGTTTCGATATCCGTGGTGGGCAGAGAACAGATAGCCCATTGTGTTGCTTTATGCTTAATTCCAAACAAACAAACAAAATTTTCGAAACATATTTATGCTCCAACAGAAGCCTAGAATGTTCCATACAATATGGGATATTATTATGCAATAACACTCAATTAAAACAACGAGAAAAATTAGAAGGTTCTAGTAACATGATGCAATAATATAACAATTGTCAATTCACAACAACTGAGCTACACAACATGTGATTTGTAAACAGTTATGTAAACAAGCTTGCGATAAACTATCGCTTCTAAAAATAACTAAATTTAACACTCACACTATATAATAATCTAAATCATAACCCTTACATTAAACTTAAAGGAGACAGTTGTATGTACATCAAATAAAGTGCGATAAGAGGAATGAAGTATTTGTTTAGTTTGTTGTATGTTGTGTCACTGGTGAGTAAACTGCCTGTATTTTATTTAGCATCAAAGTAGGCAAGACTATCAGTTTAGAAAGATGATTCAGCAGGTGCAAGAGAATCAACAGTGCCCATACTTTACCGAGCAGCAGAGTGGGAAAGGCTATTAATTTCAACCAACAGCTCAGCAGGTCCAGAAGAAATCAACAGAAAACAGAAAGCATTACCATTATATCTCTGGAAACTAATGGAGCCAAAGTCAGCACTGGCCACTGACTTGGTTAAGCACAACAGACAGTTTGCATCAAAAGGTTTGGTGGTTATCAAGCCAGCTCTCTCAAAGTTGGGTGGAGTTTGGTTCATACTTGTTAGAGTAAAAATGTAAAAATTCAAGTTTCTGGTTGACACATGAGCAGCCAGAACACTAGTGAGACCACCATTCTGGTCAATGGATAATGACTTTGTTTTCCAAATGCAATAGACTAGACATGAGTGGAGAGGCAAATCTCCAGGTGTGTCTAGAAAATATTACTTACAGAATGAGATTAGTTGTTTCTGACCTCGGTTCTAGCATTGGCATTCTTAGAATGGATGTACTGCAAAAATGAGCAACTGTGCAACTGGAATGGGAAAGTTAGCCTATGTCAGTCAGATCAAGCCCAGGAACAGTGTACTACATAAGTGTATGTAGCAGAGGGAGTCACTATACCTCTGTATACATAAGTGGTGTTTTGTGATTTACTATGGACGAGGTCTAGTATTTCAGTGTCATGTAATGTAATTATAGACTCCACACATGATATGAAATGTTTCCTGTACAGAAAGCAAGCAGCATTCACTCAGTTAGTTATCTGTCTGAGGAGAGATGAAGTCTCAGTGTTGTTTTGTTGTTATAGATGAGCTGTTATACAGTTGTACAATGAAATGGCCATCAGTGCAAGTGAAGTGGAAGTAACCATAGCTACCAATGCAGTGAAAGTAACTCTGTGACTCGTTGGTTGAATATACTGCAATATATTTTTGGGACTAGATATTTCATCAGGTTGAACAATAGCGACTCATCACAACATAAATACAGGTAATTCATTTCCAATCAATCAATCATCATGCTATCCATTGAGATACAGAGGGTTTTAAAGGACGTGATTATAAAATCTTTGGAGAGTACTTGATCATTTTCATTAGTGATTGTCAGAAAAAAGAGAAAGTATGGCAAAATCCCGTGTTGATTTTAAATGGGTTAATGAACTAACTCTGATTGATGTCTTTCCCTTGCCACAAACAATTACATTTCTGGAAACATTGGAAGGCTTCTGTTGGTTTAATCATTTAGACCTGGCATCTGGATACTGGAAAATCGAGGTGGATGGTGAGAGCACATCCAAAACTTATTCAAACACAAAAGATGGCTTGTGAGTTTTCTATCATGGCATTCAGCCTATGTAACATGTCCACCAATTTTGAGAGACTAATGGAACTTATGTTGAAGACACTTCTGTGGGATAAATGACTAGATTAAATCAATGATGTTTTAGTGTTTGGTCACATGCTCATGTCTGTGACTGAGAACCTGAGAATGATAAAGAAAGCAGGCTTGGAACTTAAACAAGAAAATTTGCACTCATGTGTACAGATGTAGAATTTTTGGGTCATATAATAGGTAAAGATGGAGTCACTGTAGACCCTGCTAAGATAGCAGCAGTGAGAGATTGGTCTCAATATGTGACCAAGTGAGAAGTCTACAGTTTTCTTGATTTTTGTGTCATAACCATAACAGTTTGTGACCAGCTTCTCTAAAATAGCAGCACCATTGTTTGCTATCCCTAAAATTGAGACATACTTTGGATGGAACAAGGAATGTGAAAAAGTATTCCAATCCCTATAGCTTGCTTTAGTGGAGGCTCCAGGGCTAGCATATCCATGACAATACATCAAATTCTTATTGGACACTGTTTGTTTGTTTGTAAATACAGCACAGCCACATTGGGCTATCTGCTGAGTCTACTGCAGTGAAGCGAACCTCGGATTTTAGTATTGTAAGTACATAAAGTTACTGTTATTCCACTGAGTGATGCTAGTAATAATGGAATTTAAGCGATGTTATCACAGCTACAAGATGGAGAAGAATGTTTAGTTATGTATGCTAGTTGTAAACTCACAGCTCCTGAACATAAACATATGTATATATAGTATAATGAAGAAAGAAATGCTTGCAGTTATAGTCTTCATAAAACACTACCACCACTGTGTTTATGGTAGTGGTTTTATTTTCGTTGGTCCTGGTGATTAGGGTACTCGACTCTGAATCCGCGGGCTGTGGGTTCAAATCTCCATCACTGAACATGCTTGCCATTTCAGCTGTGGGGACATTATAATGCGACAGTGAATCCCACTACCTGCTGGTAGAAGAATAGCCTAAGAGTTAGTGGCTAGTGTTTTTGACTGGCTACATTCCCTCTAGTGTATCACTGCTAAATTAGGGACAGCTAGTCCAGATAGTCCTCAAGTTCCTTTGCTAGAAATTCAAAACAAACTTAACCACTTTCGTGGACAGACCATGATTCACTGAAATGGTACATGAACTATAAATACCAGTTTGATAGATTCAAAAACAAGGATAACAATGTTGCAGGAATATGATTTTCTCATAGTGCATTGCCCAGGTCCTCAACATAGAAATATGGACAGATTGTCCCATCAAGCAGTAATACCCTGTCCATTCATGAAATGTTCTGATCTTGGACATTGCATGTGGGAATTGAAACATTTTTCACTGTAGCAACATAAAGCTATCAAGAAAATTGTAATAGATGGTTGCCCTGATTGGCACTTCGAGAACTCCAGGAAGAACAATTGAAGGACCCAGATCTAGCATGGGTACTCCTTGATGTGAAGAAAGGTAAAGCTCAGCCATATGGATGCACACAATCTGTGATCAATAATGAGTGCAGAAAGGTGTGGTGTACCATTTCTATCAATCACTGAACCTCAGTTCTCAGACTGTGCTAATGGTCCCCAGAGCTCCAAGGCAAGACATTTTCCAGACCTTGCATAATACAAAGACTAGTGAATATCAAGATATTGTGTGCACTTGAGCTAATATCCAAAAGCAGTTCTTGTAATTGCATTCGAGTCTAGATATTCAGCTCAGAAAAAGAAACAGTCAAGACAGGATAAACTCAATCATAAAATCGTTGGTTTTTTAAAGATTATAGTCTTAGATATTGTTGATCCCTTTCTAGAGACTGAAAAAGGTCATTGGTACATATTAATGTCTACTTCACTGTGCGATAATAAAGTAGAAATAATACAATGTAATGTATGGATTGCACTGCGAGCATTACTGAATAGCTTCAAAAGCAAGGATCACTTCTTCCTTTCAGTCAGTGATCCTACAATCAATGACGTTCCTTGTTCTACAATGATTAGTTAGTCTTACAACAAGAAAAACGCACATAGAAAATGGAACAAACTATTAGAAGTCTTGATATTGGAGAAACAAGTTTAGATATATTTGTGTCATATCAGTTTCACGTTGCCTTCTGGCAGAAAAAAATAGTCAACAACTATAAACTGAAGTGTGTATTTAGAGTCACTATCAACCACTGAGCAGCGATCCTCAGACTTTACTCCCCAGAGCTCTAGGTAAAAAACATTTTAGTTGACGTAGTCAATAAATTTTATAAAAGAATCTATATAACATATTTTCACGTAAGTTGAATTCGAGCTCTCAGCTTGCACAACAAATCATACCGGCTTTTACCCCCATGCCATGTTGGCTTACTTGTAAAGGGAAAAACGGCTTTCAGATTCAAATTCAGGACATAAGAATGCATTGGTGAAATATTACTTTGGGCGTTTTTGGTTGTGAAAGTCGTCCAAGTATCTGTGTGAGTTTAAGCAAGCAAATTGACAGACTGGACACGATGTGTAACACACAACGAAAAAATTGTTATTAAGTTAAACACAGAGTGCATGTAAAATTAGATAGTACATTATATTTAATTTCAAATTCTAACCGAGGTTCAGACCTAGTTGTCCTCGTAGCTAGCTACGGCCATGTGCATACTTGCTTTTTGACGCTTGATGATCGCTCTTCACTGGATTTGTGATTTGATTAGACTGACTTTTTTCCTTCGAGATGTAGTTCTACTAATTAATTCACTTAGATCACAAAAAAAGAACGTTTTCTCTGTAAGGATCTATTTCCAAATGTTTAATAACAGCGTTAAATTTCCTGGAGTTTATATGAATGGTTAATTCCTTCAAAATGACACTGTTTTATGTATATCCATTTTAAAATAATTTATGATAAAAAAATGCATTCGTAATATCTAACCCACTAATAACTGATATGTCAGCATCATCTCTTGATTCTATAATGTCACCATTTTTACAGTTATAAGCAATTCCGCCTGTACTTTTTGCCCATTGTAATGTAAAAGAATTCTGGTATATCATTTATGGTTTAGTTACTTTTAAAACCGGAATAGCCAAGTGGTTAGGTCGCTCGACTCGTAATATGAGAGTCGCGAGTTCGAATCCCCGTCCCACCAAACATGCTCGCCCTTTCAGCCGTGAGGGCGTTATAAGTTACGGTCAATCCCACTATTCGTTGGTAAAAGAGTAACCCAAAAATTGGGGGTGGATGGTGATGACTAGTCTTCCCTCTAGTCTTACACTGCTAAATTAGGGACGGCTAGCGCAGATAGCCCTCGTGTAGCTTTGCGCGAAATTCAAAACAAACAATAGTAACTTTTTATCAAAAATTTGATGATGTTATCCTTTTAATATCAATACTCGAGAGGGATAATATCTAGGTATTCAAATTTACAAGAAAATAATAAATTAGATTTATTATTACTTATTAAATTTTAAATACTGTATTTTGTGCCAGTAGAGGACGCACAATTATTAAAGTTTCGCGCGAATGTGTGTTTTTAAGACCGTGGTTTGGATGATTTCTGCTTCTATTTTAATTTCTTTATAATTATTTTATTTGCGTAGCTTTAAATTTTAAAACATTCAAAGAGTGTATATGATATAGTGATGATATGATTTCTTAACAAGCCTCGAGTGCAAGTGATTTCCATCAGTGCCTTTGCGTTCTTGTGTGTGTTATAAATATAATTGTATACGAAGAAGGTGCTATGCTAACTAATACTATTAGTAACCAACATAATAAACAACACGCACAGTGATACTGGCACTGTATTACTTAGTTTAGTCCTAGAATATGTTACTACAGGTAGGAATTTTTACAAATAGAGGTAACAATACTAAAATGCTATGTATGTTAAAACTAATAAACTACAGGAAATGAACTTAGATTGAGTTAGATATGTTGTTGTCACTGTGGAAATTTACTTTGTACTTTTACTTGTAAATTGTAATTGAAGCAACTTTATCATCAAAATCTATGTTACTTTAATTTAAGTAGTTTAAGTGTTTGTTGATTTTATGTGGTACTTATTTATTTCCTTCATATTTCAAGAACTACTAGTATATTTTAAACAAAATATTTATGTTTTAATGCTAAACTTGTATGAAATTGAAAGGTTATGTCAATTGTCATGTTTGTGTTGAAAAGTATTTTTCAAATTAATTTTATTTTTAAATTAAATTATCTAGGTCTACTTACTTTGTAATGGCAAATTGTTTTCATTTAAATATATGCTGATACTTGGATGTTTTATTTCTTATCTATATTATAGTATATAGTTACATAATTTTCATCAGGGCTCTTAAGTGTTCATTGTTTTTGTCTCAGTTTTGCTTATATTTTGTTGCTGTTTATTTTTATTTGGTGGTCAAATACCCAGTGAGCCAATGACTTTTTTTTTTATGAATAAAAAAGGAATACAGTGTAGAATGGTGATGAGTAATTAACTACTATTACTAAGGTGTAGTTTATAATATATATGTGGATTGCAATAAGTTGTTTTGTTAATTAATTTTTTATTTTAATTCAGATATATATATTTTGTTAAGCAAACTAGAATTTTTGAAAAAACAAAATATTTTAGTGAATGTGTGACCTCACTAAAAATTTATCTTATAATTTAGGGTTAAACTGATTTTGCTGGACACCTAAAATAAACATCTTAAATTTATATATATATATGAATATAAACATGAAAATATAACAGAAACTAAAAATTCTTATTGAATTGGCCTGGCAAGGCCAGGTGATTAGGGCACTTGACTCGCAAACTCAGGTTGAAGATTCAAATCTCCGTCCAATCAAACTTGCTCACCCTTTCAGCCATGGCAGGGTTAAAATGTGTTGGTCAATCCCACTATTCATTGGTAAAATAGTAGCCCAAGTGTTGGCAGTGGGTGGTGATGACTAGCTGCTTTTACTGATAAGTTAGGGATGGCTAGTGCAGATAGCCCTCATGTACCTTTGCACAAAATTCAAAACAAACCAAACTGACTTGATTTTCAAATGATTTATTTTTCAAAATATTTAAGTACACATATAAAGATTTTTTGTTAGGACTTTTGCAGCTGAATATTTACTCATCAGCTTGTAAAAATTTTGCAAAAAACGAACAAATTCATCAGTTAGAAATAACAAAAATACAAAACAAAAGGTTTAGAAACATATATAATTTAATAAAAAAAACAAGTAAAGCTTAGAAGCAAAGCAAATCTTATGTAAGTAACTGATGTTACTCATCTTGCTTTAAATTTTAACTTATTTAAGAAATACAGTTTTCCTTCAGTGTTTTTTACGTTATCAAAATGAGAAAAAAATATTCAAAACAATAAGATTTTGTATATATACTTGTGCATGTATTGAAATGTTTATAGGAGTTAAGTGGGCTGTTATTATAGTTTTTCAAGTTACAGTATTAATGTAAATTTAATCTTAATTCTAGCTTTTTAGTTTGTCTTACATGGAATACATTTTTTTTCCTCTGTACACCATTGAAGTTTAAAACACCTGTCACTCTTAAGTTGACTTCTGAAAAGATTGAATGATTTGTTTTACACAGTGTGGTTAAAAGCTTGGTTGTGACATTATATATTATTTCTATTATTATTAATCCAAATAAGTTACACTATTTGGAAAAAGTTTGAGAATATTAAAAATTAAAGAAGTTTCTTATGGAAGAAAACGATCTAACTAATATTTAGTTTTTGTGTAATAAAAGGCTTACTAAGCGATGATAGAATGTTGTGACTTTCTAAGTGGTGCTTATGAAGTAGATCTCTTAGTTTGATCTTTAAATATTTAAAAATCTTGATAGTTTTTTTTTGCTAAAAGCTCATGATACTGATATAAATTACCACTGTCTAATGTATGTTATATTTTATGAATTATTTCCAGAAATTTTCTGTCCTCACAAAACACTGCAGGTGAATTGAATGAATTTTTTCACAGTTTTGTGCCCAAAGTTTTCCTTGACTTCTGGAATATCTTGTGTTTGGTTAAAAAAGAACATTATTAATCTGTGTGTAGTATCTCATTATGAAGCAAAGTTGCTTAGTAGTTTTTTAAATGTTTATGGATTTGAGTATCCAAAGAAGACGTGTTTAAGAACAAACATTCAAAACATACATAATCATCGTGCACACTCAGCAAAAGTTTCTAGATGGCTGTTTAGTTCTAAACCTTTGGATAAAAAGCAAGAAAGCATGGTTAAGATATTGAATGTAGCTGAAAAGAATGATGCAGCAAAGCACTTATCAGAGATTATGTCAAAAGGTAGATACAAAAGAAGAGAGGGATTATCAAAATTCAACAAAATTTATGAATTTGAATACTATATATTAAATCAAAAATGTGCTATGATGATGACATCTGTTTCTGGACATCTCCTAAACCTTGAATTTGTTGGTGCATATAGAAAATGGTAGGTACTTTAGTTGTACATTTATATGATTCTTTTCCAGTCTTATTAAAATTTCCATTTTATTTAGCTATGATGCATATTCTATATCTGAAGGAATGTTTATATTTTGACTAACTCTTAAGTGAAACAGTAGGTGAAAAATCTCTGCTTTACCTTTTTTTTAACTAAATTTATTTAGTTTACTTTAAATTCTCAACAGTAATAGCTTTCTAAATTGTAAGTATCAATAGTTAGTCCAGTTTGTTTTGTAAATTAGAAAAAAGAAACCTTTAAACCCCTCCCTTTTTTTATTCCTGCTGACCTGGTATACTCAAGTCTGTCCAGAGGTTAGACGGAGCCCATAGCAAACTTAATATAGGGAGGGCTCCCCTCCAAAAGTGACATATACATATGTATGTGTGTGTGTGTGTGTACAACAGTCTCACTCCCTGATTTTATTCCAATATATAAGTAATTCATACTAAATTTTATCTATATTGAGTGACATTTAGGGGTTGTTCAAAGTAGCTTGCATTATATTTGCATATTCTGATTGTTCTAGAATATTCTAAGTGTTCCAAAGTTGATTTCTAGAACAGAAATGGAGCATGTGTGCTGTTAGAACAATGATTAAACATATTTTAGAATTTGTCCTGGCACGTGACTTCAAATATTGTATAAGGCTTTCCTCTGATCAGTATATTGCAGTTTCTGATACAATATGTAACCTTAACTTACATAGAGCTTTCCTGATTCAATACTGCCTTCTGTATGTGAACTTTTTTCACTTGCCACTAGCCTTGAGGCTCCAACTTAAACTCGTATATTTCCATGTGATATGGCTGCCTCTTCACCAGTTGGAGTGTGACACAGTCTCCAAGTGCAGCTGACTCTCTCTATACTGATTGTTCAATCATCACTTCTCGATTTGATTTGTGTAAAATTATGTGTTTCTTTTTTTTTGCTTGTGAATTTTTTTTTGATATTGGCATTTGTTGTTGAAGTATCTGGAAAAAACACTCAATGCTGTGGAAAGATTAAATTTGGATTTTAGTTTTCAAAATTTTTGCATCTTCATATTTTGTGGCCTTTTATTTCACATTATAAATTCACAAATTATGGTACCTTCCACTTTTTCTGGTGTGGGACAACAAGATGTTCAAGCTGGACAAACAATTACACTGGCATCAGGTTTATCTTTGTCTGTTGAGGAACTGATGACTATTGTGCAAAGAGAGATGAAATATTTTCATGTGGCCTTGACCTTCTTTGGAACCTGACACAGATATACCTCCTCCTATAAAGATTTTGACAGTCTTTTCCAACCACCTGCCAACTCTACTACCAATACCGTTTTGGATTTACCTAGGCCTTCTTCATCTTTTCTTGACATGATTTATCAGGTATGTTACCTTCTCTCTTTCCTGTCTTGTATAATTTTTCTCCTTTACTTCTTCATTCATCCACTGCTTCTCACTATTATGTTTTTCCTCCCTTTCTGAGTATTCAAGTCCATACTGAAGAATTTTTATGTCAACTTTGCTCTTGTACCAGCATGCCTCATCCTTCTCATCCTCTCTTGGATTCACAAACCCTGAAGTCTTCAGGCTTGGAGCTCAGATCCTCTGTCTTCACTTTCTCAGGTCCAATTTTCACACCTTCATCTTACCCGCACTATCTTGTTACATTATCATTCCTCCATTCACTTTCTTTCTGACACAATCCACCATTCCCCTGAGAGGTTTTCAATGGATACTCGTTCCATTATCTTCTTCATTGGCTTTGTCCCTTCTGACTTGGTTGTTCTGTTGCAGGAATCTGTTAGGGAAGGATGCCCTTCTTGCTCTGGTACCTCTGCCTTCCTTCTAACTCAGGGATCTTCATATGGTTTCTTTCGTCTGCCAAGGCGTTTTTGATAAAGTACCTGATTCTCTGAGTGATGGGTTGAGGTTGTGCTACAACATTCTTCCTTGTCCTCATATCTCTCCGAAGTTCCTTTTCCCATTATAGTCTCCTGTCCCTTCCTTCTGTTCTTCTGCTCCCACCTGTTCACCTGTGTCCATAGGTTTCAGCACTTACAATCTTGTTGGTGACTATCTTCTAGGCTCAGGGAAAGTAAGGGCCATTTGCCTCGGTTTTTAAATCTCGACTTCTATTTGTGGTTCACTGTTTGGGGCTACAAGTTTTATTGTACAAGTCTCTGTATTTAGAACACACACAATTGTTTGTAAAGATAACTAACCTTGTGCATTATCTAAATCTTCAAATTTCCTATCCACTACTAAAAGAATTTAGAGTAACAAAATCTCAAAAGGCTGTTCCTAATGTTCTATTAGAAATACAATTAAAATCGTTCTTCTGGTGTTTGATATTGTTAGGTCTGCATCATAATAATTCTTGTTGTCCTAAATAGCTTATATAAATAGTGTTCAGAATATAGAGAAGGGAGAGACAAAACAGCGTGGAACAAAAGCTAATTATAAAAAATGAGAGTTTGCTCTAGCAAACACTCTAAACCAGATATAAATCACATAACTCAATACCTATGTACATAAATCATGTAAACGACGTTAAAAGAGATTTAGCTGTAAATACACTAGAAACAACAGATACCCAAAAAACATGCTATATCATACTTACAGAAAATACATTAAAGGAGATTAAGCTGCGAGTAACACGCAAAACAATAAATATGAGTAGAAACATGTTAAAAACGGTAATTAACGTGAACAAACTGGAAACAATATAAACACTTGAAAAATTACCTGCATGATTGTCTCAATTACCTTGATTTTGCAAATTTCCAATCACTTATGGGTTTTTTCTTGAGTTAATTATCGTCTATGTGTGTTTCTCCTGTCTAACTCCCTGTTGGTGCATTTAGAATGTCATTTTCAGAAGTCTCTATATCTAGGTAATTTTTTTAAGTGTTTATATCGTTTCCAGTTTTTTTCTCGTTAATTACAGTTTTTAACATGTTTCTGCTCATATTTATTGTTTTGAAGGGCCCTGGAGAGTTTGGTTTCCACAGCTCTGTTCACTTCTTCTATTCCTGCATGGGAGATTCTCTCTCTTTTGTGGACTTGGGCTTAAATGTTACCCCTTATTCCTTTGGGACATGCTCACATACATTTTTTGCAGTGGACTCAGCGTGATCAATTGAACCTCTCTTAAGATCCCATGTCCCTCCCTTACTCATCTTCCTCCATCCCAACATGACAATTTCACCTGGTGGCTTGATAGAACCAATACTACAAAGTGTGGCCCTCTTTCTTCCTATCATTTGGATTTTCATCTTTTAACAGCTGCTCCCCTGAGAAGGTGGAGGGGGGCTTGTCTCAACATCGAGATTTTGGGGCAGTGGAACCTGGAGAAAGTGACCTTTCATATCAACCTCCTGGAACTCTTAGTGGTTCATCAGGTTTTGCATCCTTTTCTTTCTGTGGTAAAAGGCTGTTTGGTAATGATTCATACAGACAACTCCACTGTGATATCCAGTAGAAATTTCCAGGGGGGGCACTTGGTCTTAATCTCTCTGTTCTGTTTCCAATCCCTTACCAGCTGCTGTTGGGGTAGTGAACTGTGGAGATTACCTTCTTAGTGTGACCATTCCCACT
>NW_013667337.1:208252-210464 GCF_000517525.1 Limulus polyphemus | reverse complement strand
CTCTGACTGGGTAAGTTTTACTTGTTTTTTACCTTGTTTTTACAGGGCTCTTTCATACCTTACAGGATTCTGCTCAGTAGAAAGTGTTGCCTACCATGGTATATTTAAACAAAATCCACACATTGTAGGGCCATCCTGGCCTGTTATAGCTCTCACTCATGAGATTGGATGTTCCACAGAACTGCTAGAGGTATCCTTTTGGTGTTCATTGTCTGAATTCCTGGTGCCACCTTGTATGGTTTGATGAGCCCTAGCTACACGAAACATATGGCACTTCAGAAAGCCTGTTGCAAATGTTGGATTGTGCTTTTATCTTCTACCCTGAGTGAAGCATTTATCTTGGTACAGATGAGGTGCAGTCTCTCATGAGTGTGCCCCTATACTTTTTCAAGATATAGGGTGTCAAACTCAATGGGTTCTCTTGGAGCACTTCCTGAAGGGGTCTCATCCAGGTATAAATTTGCAACGGTCCGTTCACCACTTGAAAGTGCAATTCTTCCTATGTGTGAGAAGAGGTTACATATCATATTGGAAGTTAACATTTTCCAACATTGAAACTATTTCTGATAGATACTCACCTCCTATCACCCTTCATCTCCACTTTTGGGGCATTTCATTATATTTTCTAATCTTGAAGTGATGATTAAACAATCAGTATGGTGGGAGTCAGCTGTGCTATGAGTTTTGTCACACTTTTATTGGTGGAGGATTGCAAGTAACAATGTAACAGTATCATGTGGAAACATGAGTTTAGGTGGCAAGTGAAAAAAGTTTGTATGTAGGGGCAGCACGGAATCAAGATAACGTATATATGAGCAGAAGTGAGTATCTATCAAAAATACATTTGTGATGTTGGAAAATGTTAAATTTCAATGGGTTCTAGCAATCTTGGGAATATCTGGACCAGTCCAGTTATGAAACTGCAGCTGACCACGATAAAGTAGCAGAAGCCTTAAACAAAGATAAGGACAGTGTCATTGAGTTTGCTACAAGACAACTTCATGTTAGACAACCTAGAGACAATTATCAAGAACTTCTTGAACTAGCCATATCCTTTCTTGGTAGCATTTCCCCTTGTGGAGAGGGATTTGTAGCACCTGGAGGACTGCATTATGTACAAGGAATGATCAAGGCATTATATGTCTTCAAGATCTGGATGTTTATGGAACAGTGTAATCTTACTGATGATGAGGAAAGAGGACTCCATGGCATCTGCATCTTTGTTGTTTGAATCTGTCTTAGGGCATGGTTTACTCCCACTGATGCCATTTCTACAATGTCTTGTTAAGTATAAGAAGGAGAATTCTGCTCTTTCAAAATCTTCATATCAAAAGTTTGCTGGACATCTATGACATATCATTGAAGAACTCTCTGGTTTGTAATTCTTTGATTTGGCTGTACCTACATAGACAAAGCAAGCAATGATAAAGGCATTAAATGAGAAGGAAGGTATGGATGAACCTACAAAGCACATCCAGCTGGATATCAAGAAATCTAATGACATGTCAATTAAAGATTTCATCACAAAGAACACAACAGTTTTCTTCAGGTGCATTAAAATTGTATATAAAATTTTCAATTATGACCCAGAGTCATGGGAGCTCAGAGAGGGCTACACTTGAATGTGGTAAATGACAATGTTGAAAGGAGTGTGGACATTATTAAGGATTATTATAGCATCATAACAAAGAAGGAACAGAAAAAATTCCTTCTTCAACTTGTATAGGATCACATAAGATGCTTTCCTAACAGCAAAAAGGAAACAATAACAATACAAAAGTGATTAACCACATCAAAATCATATAATTATACTATTGTACATGCAAAAAAATAATAATATACTTTAGATAAATCATTTATAGTCCATAATAAATATGTTTTTGTACCACATAGTTCATACAGTACAGCTCATTGCAGTCTAGAACTCGAACCTCATTGAACAACCTCTAAATATGGTCCAACATGGATGAAATTTGACATTTAATGATTTTTTTGTACATTGGAAGAAAACTAGGGGTGAGAAGTTTAGAATTTTTAACCTTAAATTTTACCCACAAATAAGAACCACCCTAATATACACGGCGTGGTCACAAGTAAATAGACATCACCTTTTCAGAAAAAATTAAATTTTTCAGTCATATTCACATGAATTGATATATTTATAATTTAATTAATATCTAGTAGATCTTCCTTTCACTTTGTGGAGTTCGTT
>NW_013667337.1:197987-207277 GCF_000517525.1 Limulus polyphemus | reverse complement strand
ATTAGTTAGCATAAATCAGTTAAATGACGAAAAATTAAGTGTCTATGTACTTGTGACCACTCAGTGTATGTATATTGTTTTGAAAGTTAGTTAATTATCATGGTGCTATTTCACATAAAAACAAAGACAAGTTTGTAATAAATCAAGGAAATGTACCTCAGAGTTAGCATTTTGCCAATTGTCAAGACAATTTTGAAAAATTATTCATATTTGTTGTTTTTCATCAATTTTTTTGTGGCTCACTTATCTTTTTTATTTCAGTTTTTACTTGAACAATAATTTGTATTTTAGAAAGCTTATTTTTTAATTTTGGGCCTAGTACAAAATGCTCCAGGTGTACTATATGCTTTAATGTGTAATCTTATAGTGTACTTGTACCTTTTACCTCTTTAATTACTCTCTGTTGCATGTTAGCATTGGGAATTTCAAAAGTTGTTCAGTACAAAATTTTATTTTTTACCTGCTTTGGGCAAAACAACTTGTAAGGTTTACCAGACCCCAGCCGACTTGCTGAAAATGCCATGGCTTTAATTTAATTTTAACCAATCTAAAAATTATTGTTTTTTAATGTAACCCAGTAGTTCAAGAGATCTTTTTAAATGTTAATAAAAACATCTTTGTTGAATAAAATGATTTAACAAACTGAAAGTTTAAACTTAAGTCTTTATTTTCAGCATTTTTTTTTGGTTGTATCTCCTATAGGCATATTTAAATTCAGTATTCAGTATGAGCTGAGAACAGTAGTCATATGTGAATTGAGTTAACATTGTACAATTTCACAGATAATTGACTAATTAATTGACTGTGTGTGATAACTAACACTAATCTGAATACTTCATCAATTTCTCAATCACTGAACGAACTGAAATCTGAAACTGACTCAATGCTACACTGTTTCTTATATTTACATTGCATTCCTGTTTCTAGATATTTTGCAAAGTCTTTCAATTATTAAAATTTACAGAACATTTCAGGTATTCTAAGACTACTTTTATAAACTTTCTAAATCTATCATCATCAACATATAAGCAAATCACTTTAGTAAATAACTGAAGGAAAACATTGAAAATGTAGCTTACAACAATAAACACTTTTATGTTTAGACATTGGTATATGAAAAGATACTTAAATAAGCATGTAAATGTAAGAACATTTGTTAGCAAGAAAAATACATAATTACATGTATGATATTCAGTATAAGAAATAGAATAATTTTCATAAAAGTTAATATAATGATAACACTAAAGTCACATGAATAAATATTTGTTATATATATCAGTGCATAACGTTTTAATCATATTTAAGCAAAGGCAGAAACAACTTTATTTTGCTTTTTTAAACCAATGCTTTAACTTGGAATGGTTGAAGCTAGGCACGTATGTATTAAAAAGTAGAATTTATTTAACATGTTTTGCAAAGAGTTTGACCAGATTTATTTAAATATAATTTTAAAAGTACTTTTTAAAGTAATAAAGTAATAACAAATTTCCTTTTTTACCTAAGTTTTATACATAATTATTTGCATCAGCAATGCATTAAAAACAAAAAATACTTATAGACAAGTTATTTTATCCAAAGTATAATGAACACAGTATTATTTTTGTATTAATAATTTACAACTTATGATATAAAACTAGCAATTATGATGTCAAACTTATTAACATTTTCATTTAATCTTCTACATACTAGAAGTATTGTGGAAGGCATATTGCAACTTCCTACTAAGAATACCTTTTGGACAGTGAATATAACACAGGCATTCTTGGGAAGCATATAATGAAAATAAAGGGAAATTGACTATTTGCATGAAAGTTTTGGATATTTAGAACTAGTTTCAAAAGGCTGTTCCTGGTGATGCAACTATACTTTAGTATAACTTTTCCCCATTTGGAGATTGTACAAGTCAAATTGTGTTGAAATTATCAATCAGAAATCATTAGTTGGGTCATATAAGTACCAATTTACACAATTTATTCTTTTCCTTGAAAGTTTTTCTTTAGATGATTATTATTACTCAGTGATAACCAAGTTTATTGTTAAATGCACATAACTTAGAACTAAACTGTTTAAAACCACCTTTTATGACTGAATGTCTAGTGAGGACTAGTGGGGATTACAAGGTTTAATACTATATCTTTTTATTTTTATAGCCTCTGCCAATCATTTCATTGAGATACTGAATTTAAAGTAAATTTTAAGTGTTGTTATTGTTACTGAACTGCCACAGCTATCATCATATGTATTTGTAGAAATTTTGCACTAACTGTTGTCAATAGTCACCCTGATTGAGTGTGTTTTGTGGTAAAAAAACAACAAAAAACATGTATTACTCTGTGGCTACATGTTACAAAATGTACATGATTTGTAAGTTATTACTTGGTTACATTTATTATAGACATGTTTAAATGTGTAGCCTGTGTATTTATTTTTTGCAGTATATTAAAAATGGATAATATTTACTCTTTTAATTTTTTTTGGTGAAATGGTTCTAATCGCTTTGTGCGTATCATGTATTAATATGAGTTTTGTTTTCACTTTTTTTAAGGAATGGTTGTAATCCATTAGCTTTGTTTGAGGCTCCAATTGCACGAGAATGTCCACAAGAGTATATTGACATCAAAGTAAGATGAAGGCTAAGATCTTTCTTTGTTGTAAACTTGTAAAGTTGCAGGAATTTTGTAGAGACCTGCATTCACATAAAATAATTTACATTTTAGTTTTCCACTTTGCTCTTTATGTAATTTGAAAGATGCTCCAATTCAGAGTTGTAAATTTAAAAAGCAAATATATGTATATGCACAATATTTGCAACTTTTAATGATTTAAAAGTAAACACTATCAATTAATTAGTTATTAATCCTTTTTGCTTCATGAAATTAAAAATAAAAAGTAAAATGATTTTAAAAAATGTCTGATTCATAAAATGTTAAACACTGAAACATGGATTCTTTTTGAGTTTTCTCTATCTGTTGCCAAGTGCTAGATTTTTTTATGGGAAATAGATGAAATGGATTTTAAGAAATAATTTTTTTTTCTACACACACACAAACATATGTATATATATAAAATGAATGAAATCAAAAGTGGGATATTTAGTAAACAAAACCTTTACAGAACCTAAAAATCTATATTATTTATTTTACAAAGTCTATTTTACTTTTAGACAAAACTATATTTGTAGGCCTTTTTTTTAGTCAAAATACTGCATATCCATCAATATAATGCCATTGGCAGCTGAATTTGTTTGGGAATGGCATATACCGTGTTTTACATCTGAGCTCTTTATATATATTTGTTCTTGTTTTTTATACTTTTTTCATTAGGTATTTACAACGAAGCTTGTAGAATGCATGAATTGATAAATATATTATGGTTTACTTTAATGCGGTCATTAACTTAGTACTTGATGTATATCAGTCTAAAACTTGTAATTTTTATCATGTTATATACTCTTTCTAGATCTGGCATTCAAACTTTACTAGGCTCTTATTATAGACGAAAGCAATATAGTAATATTTTTGCTTTAATTTAAATTTAATGCTTTCATCACTTGTGTGTGACATATAGTGAATTAAAGGAAGATGTGTATTTATATATATAGTTTTGGTTTGAAGTTTAGAGGTATGCATTTTTAAATGTTCATTATGTGATAGACTTTAGCATCTCAGATTTCCAGGAAGTTACGTGGCTTCCTAGAAACCTACCTCTAGTGTTTTTTAGCAATAGAATGAAGGATGGGAAAAAAAGATTTGTCCAACAGGAAAAAGTATAACAGTAAAGCTTGTTGTTCCAGGTATTGTGTGATATGAAATCTACCCTTGAAAGTTCACTGAAATTTAAGACTAAATGTTGAAACTGACATCAAGAAAACTTTTATGCTTAATTAATGCAGGAGGCTTTATATAGTAAGACTGTTGTAATATTGCTCTTCTCTTAATTCCTGTTCACACATCTAAGCTTGATTTACATTTCTAGAATATTTCTGTGAGTTTTTGGTTCTTGTTCTTCCTTTTTCAGTGCTAAGATTATATGGTCAATTCTTGAAATACTTTTTCTGTGGTTTTTGTTGGAGGCAGATCAAAATAATATTGATAAAATGAATACATTGCACATCAAGTCACAGACAAGCAAGTTTTCTGTATTCAAATTTCAGTTTCAAGTTTCAGATAAATAGATATATATTAAAGCATGTGTCTGAAAATACACAGGGACTGTGAAAGTTGTATATCTATAACATTGTCAGTGAAAGAGGGAAGGCACTCTTAATACGACCAGAACTTTATATTATTTATTAGAGTTGGGCAATTAATGGAATTTGATAATTGATTAATCATTGGTCTCAGTAATTGATTATTTTCACATAAGACTTGAACAGTTGGAATAACAAAAAATAACAATTGGAAACTGTAACTTTGATTAGTTGAATATTTTTATGACAGTAATTTATTTTAATCATAACTTCAATTAAATGATTATTTTATATGACACTAATCAATGTAATTGTTCTTCATGGATAATTGGTTGTATCAGGTTAATCATTCAGTTCTTTTATTTATCAGTTGTAGATTGTGAGAGAAACGTAACAGTATTGATCAAGTTTTTATTTTATTGGTCAGTGATATAATTAAGTTTGTGATTGTCTTTTATTATTATATGTTTTATTTTATTTCTTGTAACACTTTAATCCTTTTTCCTGAATACATTTTTTGTCATTTGTAAGGTATAAAATACAGTTGTGGTTTGTGTTATAGTTGGTTAAATATTTTGGTGTGGTATTGTAGCTCAAATGAAAATTTTATTCAATTTCACAATAATAGTTTTACTTTTTTGATATATGTTTCCATTTGTGATGAGAGGGAAAGCTCTTAATAAATAGTATATGATCTTCACCATCAGAGGACACTTGAAAGAGAGGTGAGAGGCTGCAACACTCTCATCATTTGGACTGATGGTGACAGAGAGGGAGAAAACATTGGTTTTGAGATAATAGAAGTTTGTAAGAATGGTGAGTTAAAACAATGTGGACACATTTTTGTAAATTTTGAATAGTTTGCAGAACTAACAATGATGCATATATTCTTTGAAAATGTTTAGTTTTAATTTTTTAACCACTTATGAAATAACTTGTATCTGGGAATCTTACATGAATTAATGACATATTAACGTTTGTATTTGTAAAAATAATTTTTAAAAGCATGGGAATAACTATAATTTTCATGCGCATTGCTTTATTTTACTTTTGTTTAGTTAAACCAAATATCCAGGTTTATCGGGCTCGTTTCTCAGAGATTACCCAGCAAGCAGTGAGTCGAGCATGCCAGAATCTTGTCCTACCAGACCAGTGCCAGAATGATGCTGTGTACGTTCGCAGAGAACTTGACCTTAGAATAGGTAAATAAGTAAAATTTAAAAAACTGTCAGTAAAACAATTATAAAACAAATAAGTTTATATTTTGAGAAACAGATCAAGCTAACCCATTGCAATTGTACAGAGGGTTGAGTATATTATATTATTATTTGAATGTGCAAATTATCAAGTCATGTGAAACCACAGCCAATATAAAGTCACAGTGGAGTGGCCTGTATCTGAACTACTTTTGACAGTGTTTGTGGCTTTTTAGGTAGTGTGATGGCACCAAAAATTGATCATTTTTGGGAAGGGTATGTAATGGCCCTTTAAAACATAATATTTATGCACTCAGATCATACAAATGTGTTCAGATTGAGGATTTATAGTTTACAAGATGGGGAAATCCCTTGTATGCAATGGCATTGGAAAACAAAGGAATATGAATCAGCTTGGGGCACCAGGACCATCCAGAAAGAGACCTGTAACAATTTTTGCTTTGGTCTCAGTAAGCAAAATGCAGCATTTTGTAACATGTGAGGATCCATTAACTCTGACTATGGGGCTAGATGCAACTCTCAAAGTAACCATAGGAGTGGTTATACTATAACTTGTGATAATGTATGCGTATCTTCACATAATTTCATAGATTATCAGTAAACATTACAAGGCTTTCACACACAAAATATCAGGTTTTTTTTATTAAGTACTAAGGTTTCTTTAATTAAAGATTTGCTCGTCAATTTTTTCTTCCAGAATGTTAACTATTCAACATGCAAAGTAATTTTGATTTTAAAGTTAAAAATATCTTTCTTCATCTGAAAATTTTCAAATTTCATTTTCGTAATCTATGTAACCTCCTAAGTAAATATCAAATGTTTTCTTTAGAAACACTTTATATTTTATCTGCTATTTTCTCAAGCTTAATCCTATGCAAGGTTGATCTATTTGACTGATCTGGTAACTGCCATAAAATGTTAGGAAATAAATCTAAATTACCCTTTTTCTTTTTTTTAGAATAATTGCAAATTGTAACAGGAAACCACAAATGTTTATTCTAAATAGCTTAAATCTCGTAACAGTATACATGTTTTTATATTTGTTAATTCTTTTGTCTTATTGATCTTTAAACTGTGTCTAACTAATACTATCACCACACAAGCTATAAATCATGAAGTGCACATGCATTTCACATCACTGTATCAAATAGCATAAAATTTGCCTTTACAAAGTACAAATGTCTTACTCATTTTAGCCCCAGTACTAGTGCACCAGTATTTTGTAAAATAGTGATATTTTAGTTACCATACTTTACGTGTGTATATATGTTATTACTATTTAGAAATAAATTCTTAAATTTCAGTTACTTTTCTTAAAAAATAGAACAGTAAAGAAAATATATATAGAAAAAATTAACTCTACTACTTATGATGTTACATAGTTTCTTTGTACTCATGCGTAGAAGATGTAAAAGAAATATAATTTTTGTAGGTTTTATATATGCATTTTGAAATTGACAGAAAATTGTAGATTACTATAACAGTACCACAAAATTCCATTGTAATTTATCAGATTTCCTAACTAAGCTGTATTTGGGTCTAAAAATCTCATTTGTGATCAGCATATCCATAAAATGTAAAGTCTACTGTTTTTAACGAATTGGAAACTCAAGTTACCACTATTGACAAGCTACAAAATAAAGTAAGAACATCCTATCTTTTTTATTTGCTGAGAAATCATTATATTTAGCAAACACACCACAGTGGCTCCACCCAAACATTCCTCTTTTGAAAATACTTGTTTATATACACCTATACCCCATAAGTACGTGTTTACAACCAATCAAAAGGCTCATTTTGAACTACATAATACTATCAGTCTTTCTAAAGTACCTATGCAGGAAAATCAGTTATAACTGCTGGAGAGTTTGAAGAGTGGTGATCAGAGCATGACCAAAATACAATCTGAGCACAAGCAGAAGGCAATGGACCATGTGACACACACAAAATTGATAATTTAGTAATTTGTTTTTAATACTTACTTATGAAATAAGGAATTGAATAATGTATAATACTAAAATTTGAATTAAACCATAGTTTTATTCCATATTTATGGACATGTATTTATCAAATAATAATTTAATAAAATATTGAATGTAATTCTACAAAACGTGATGACATGCACCCTGACTCCTACCCATATGGAAAGGGTTAACACAAAATTCAGTGACTGTTCATGTATCCCATGCAATAGTATATAGCATGATCAAGGAGGATCTTCATCTGGAAAAGCAGCATAAGCTGTCCATCACATACCTCAAGCAGCTGGAGTACAAAATGCTTAATTACATTATTCCTTATGAGAACATATTGATTATGTTACCAGATGCAGCACCTGTGGATTTCTGTATGATTGGACTGTTGAAACAGGTGCTGCAAAACTGTTGTCCTCATACACTAGATGGCTTATGGAGAAAACATAGAGGAGTGGTGTGCTTTCGACATGACAGTCTTATGGCAGAGCCTTTTGCAAAAGAAAATACAATGCATGACTATTTTCATGATTCACAGTCATCAGAAAGAAAATTTTTTTTGTGGTTGCCTAAACTGTAAGAATGTGGAGAGGATGCAAAATTCTTTTAACACAACATACTCAGCCTCTGTATTTTTTATTTAGGAAAACAGTGTTTCCAAATTTTGTAAAATGACCGAGTGAAGTGTTTAAAATAATCAAGTATTCATGCTTCATCCAATTTATTATTCTGCGTGTTACGTCCTTCCCTTTTCTGGTTTAGAAGCAGGAACTATGACAGCAAAGAGAAATACTGGCTGTAGCTCCATGTATCTTACACATCAGGATTTAGCAGTTACTCCAAATTAATGAATATTGAGAAGGATAATGGTGTCAGTAGTTTTTCAAACTTCCTACCGGGAAGTGTAGAGGACTTCTAGGTGAAAAATAGTGTTTCTCTGTCTACTTAAATAGTATATAAATGTCAATACAAAGTGTTGTTTGATTTATACAGAAAGTTCTATCAGAAGGCGAGTAGCATTAGACTAGGAATTTTGATAATTTTAAGTTAATTCTCCTTCAAACATTCAACAATATAATTTACTCAAATGTGTTATTACAGTGGACAAAAACCAGCTTCCGGAAAGTAGCCAGAGATTAGAATGAGTGGATCTAAAGAAATGATGAAACAATTCTGACAAAAAAATGGCAGAAAAACAGCAAAATTTAGAATGAATGGAACTAAAGAATTGAGTAAACCATTCTGAAAAAACAATGATAGTAGAACAGCCAAACCTTATAATGAATTAAGGAAACTATTTTGATAAAACAATGATAGTGGAACAGCCAAGGCTAAGAATGAATGAACCTAAGAATTAAGGAAAACAATTTGATGAATGAATGACAGAACTTGAATCAGGGTCATTTAGCTGTTGATTGAATTAAATTAGAAAAAAGAGAAGCATTTACTTGGAGGTAGTAGGTTACTTTACAAGCTATGTTTTAACAATGATGTACAGTAAAATCTTTTTAGAGATAAACTAGTAAAATTCATTAAATTATTAACTGTTAAAGCTAGGATTTGTGATGCATAAGCCCTCCAGTGGCACAGCAGTATGTCTATGGAGTTATACCACTAAAAACCAGGTTTCAATACCGTGGAGGGCATTGTTAATACTCCTAACATCCAATATAGTGTGTATATCTTCACAAAATTTGGCAGTCTTTCAGTTCATGTTATAAATTTTTCACATACAAAAAAATCATATTTTTTAGTGAAATATTTTAATAAACTAAAATAAAGATTTCTCCATTAATATATTGAGTATTTGTGTTGAATAGTCTGTGTGCAAAGTAATTTTCATGTTAAAATTAAAGATACTTTTCCTCATCTAAAAAAAATCTCAAATTTCCTTTATGTAATCCCTAAAAC
>NW_013667337.1:190230-197281 GCF_000517525.1 Limulus polyphemus | reverse complement strand
GCATTTCAAAAATTTTTTTTTCAGTAAAACTTTATAGTTTATCTGTTATTTTCTCTACCTTATATCAAAATGGGATTGGTCAATTCGACTGATCTTATAACCATAAAAAAAAATCGAAATAAACCTAAATTATCCTTTTTTTCTTTCAAGAATGACTTCAAATTGTAACATGAAACTACATTCGTTTATCTTAAGTAGCTTTAAGTTCGTAATAGTATACATCTATTTATAATTAAATTTTATTGTTTTATTGCCCTTTGAACTTTATGTAAGTATTATCCGTGCCATTATAAGTTGTAAATCACTCGGGGAACATGTAGCCCACGTTACGCTAATGAATTACATTACCCATGAGCTGTTTGGATGCATGCCTCGTGAATCATTTTAATTATATTACTATTATTATTACTTATTTTACCTAATCTAGTCTTAAATAACTTTAAAAGATCCGTATTTTTAGATTTCAGTAACTTTTATAATAATAAATAAAGAATATATATGAAAAACAAGAAATAAAGTACTTACACAGTCTTCTCTTTTCTTGCTCTTGGGTTTTCAAAGAGAGTTAACCCTAATTTTTATACTATAGATAGTAATGCACTTAATAATTTTTATGTAATTAAATAATGCACCAAAGCATATAGACTAATAACATGCAAAAAGTAGGCATATTCACTTACCTCTCAAAATTTTCCTGGCTTTCTAACTGTACGACAAGAGCCATTACAAATTCATCCAAACTAGTTGTTAACTTTCCCATGGGAACGTTGCTTGTACTCTGAATGAAATTGACATTTAATGGTTCAGAATATAACATTATACAATACAGCATTTGATAGATAAAAAGCCTTGACTTTCTTTTGGTTATAGGTAATATACAATGAAACGTAAGAAAGAACCATCAACGAATTGTGAAAGAGAGGATGTGGCAGGAGGGGTCTGATTTTCTATTCGATATTTCTGTAACAAAACAAAATTGAAGGCTATAAAAATTATGGTTTGTTTGACCAATAACGATTTTATAGAGAGTATTTTAAGCTTAATTGCTTACTTTTTCAAGGGGTGGTGGATAAAATAGGGATGATGACATGCTAAGAGAAAATGTGTCATGTGGACCACACTAGTGGAATTTCAGGATTTTTTAAATATTGCTTTGTACAATTAAGAACTTAAAACTTGTGTACTATTAAAATATGGGTTATTAGCTAATATTTTATGCTATTCTAATTGGTATAACATAAACAAAAAGTAGTTTAATAAAACCTTGTGGCATGTGCAGTAAAGGGTACCCAAGGTGATAAGGTTAACATATCATGATGATGAAGACTCAAAAATTAATGAAGCCATAGGATCAAATATAACTATATAAATAAATACAAGACATACAGTTACACTTACATCTCTGTTTGAAGATAACAGAGACAACATAGATTCTCTCAAGGTATGCACAGCTGTTCAAACTTCAACGACACACACATTCTAAGGGAATTAACATAAACTAAATTCACTCCTCTGTTCTGGGCAGCATAGTCTTGTTTGTGGATTTTAGGTAGACTATAGATGTATGAAGTGTTACTGTGGTGTAGAGTTCCTTTTGACTTGTCTTGAAAATTTGGTTAATCTTTTTCTCTGTGTTAGATGTTGGATTAGACTAAACCTTCTTGTAATATCCACCCTCAACTAAAATTTGGAGCTTTATGTTATATTATCTTTTTATCATTGATTACTGTGGCATTGTCTTTATTTGCTGATACAATTCTTAGGGTGTTGTTTTTTTGGGCTTTTTTTAGTTTCCTAAGGGCATCATTTTCTATTATAGCTTATCGACTACTGACTTTATTTATGTTTTTTCTTCTTCTTCTTCTTCTGGTAGGCTGTAAGCTGTGATTTCAATGACCATGGCTACAACTAAGATGGGGGTATTTTGTTGTGTGTTATGTTAAATTTTAGTCCTTTATTTAGCATAGTTTCTCCTAGTTTCATCAGTAGCCATTTATTTGAGTTAATCACTATGTATCTAGTTTTTGCTGTAGTATCTGAGGGACTTTTTTTTTATCTCATAGTTTACTGTAGAGATTCACCATGCTGCCCCTTGTCTAGATTTCTTATAAACACAAATTACTGTTAACATGAATTTATTCCACAATTATGATAATGTCACAGAATACAGTGATCAATTTTAATGCATTCAACCTGTTCACTGACATACCAACTCTTGAAACAATACAGATACTGTGCCAACAGCTTGAAAATGATAGGACTCTCAAAGAATGTGTCTTACTGACAATATTCATAACAGAAGGAACTAAGGTTTTGTAAGAACACAATTGCAACATGAAGTAAAAATACTATCATTAATATGACGGCCTAACAATGGATTCACCTTTATCACTATTACTTAATAACCACAATATGCAACACTTTGAAGATAGCACCCTCAAATCATCTGATCTAAGACCTAGGATCTGTTTCCAACATGTTAGCAGCATCTGTGAAGTGTAGTCACATGCTACAGTCAAGATTCTTCAGAATTCATGAATAATCTGAACAAATAACTTCCATTGTATAAATCATAATGGAAATAGAAAAATATAACAACTGTATTCCTAGGTTGGATGATCATGTACCATAGGAATTTAAAGGAAACCCACAGATAAGAAAGTTTCATACATATAACCACATTCCCATATATCAGAGGCCTCACTGAAAACATATAAAAGCTATACAAGCAGCGCAAGGGCGGAACAGTCTTCAGAAGCTACAACAAAATACATTTACTATTAGTGCACACTAAAACATCTAAATACTTAATGGAAAGCAAAAACATCACTTGCAACATTTTATGTGAATATGGACTTTGGTATTAAAAAAACAAAAGTCTGAATTTATGAGTACAATAGTTATATAAGACTAACACTAAAATAATGTGACATGAACTACACATGTAAGAAAGATTAAAAGTCTTCTACAACCAAATAACTACTAAAACAACCAGCCAACCTAGCATAGAAGTATGAAAACCTGGATATTCATCTTGAAAACATTGTGGTGAGAGTGTGGAAAAATGGATAGTACACTCTTTCAAGCAAGAAGACCCAGGATAGAATCTTGGTTTTTGCTATCATATACAATTCTTCTCAGAACTTCTCTGAAGATGAAAGTCTAGCAGCTGAATCTGTTGGATATACAAAATTGTTAAATATAAGACTTATTATTTAGTTAACTTAGTGATTTAATCATTGTTTAGTTTTCATGACAAGAGTGTTAAAAGTTAATTATCTTAAAAGCAATAGTTATGTCAAATTTTGTTACATAACTCGATACCAGTCATATGTTGTGTGTGTAGTTCAGTTGTTGTGATATTGTTGACGTCAATTTACTTGAAGCTTTCAAGTTCTTGTTATGTGTAATATTGTTCTCCTAGAGGGCTAGATTTTTCTGTTGCATGTTATAAATACATGCAGATACAATGAGGAAGTGAAGAAAGCAAGTTAAGTGAGATATAATTAGACAGATCTAGACTGAGTGATTGGCAGTTTAGTCATGAAAGGCAATTTCTAAAGAAGTTACTCAAAAAAGGTTAAGTTAGTGAAAGTGAAGTTAGACTGTGAGATTGTTAGTTTAGCCGTAATGGGTAATATTTAAAGTAAGTTTCACAGTTGTATTGTAATAATAGAGATAAGGAGAATAATTTGTCTTGTCAAAGGTTGTTCTAAAGTAATTGAACCCACCTATGTGGACTTTGATGAAAAGGAGACACTTATTTGAAGTTCTAGATACAACTATGGTAACTCACAGAGTAACATAAGTGACTCTATTGCAGATTGTATGGTAAGAAATAGAGAAAAATTAATTCTTCATGTCAATTGAGTTCTAAAGTAACTGAACTAGCCTGTGTGGACCTTTGACAAGAAAGAGAATCATTTAAAGCTTTAGATACAACTTTGATAACCAATAGTGAAACAAATTTTTGTACGTACATTTGTCTTGTTTTGAATATATTATTTTAAAACAAGTAGATTGGGTGCTGTCCATTTATTGTTGATATTTATTGCCAACAAGTCACAGACACCTACTGTGAAAGATTCCCAGCCCATGTTCAAAACCCTGATAGAAATATATAGGTAATTAGCAACTAATTATAATAATAAAAAAGACTAGCAACTAATTAGTAATTACATTATCTTTTAGGCTGCTAACCATGACAAAAATTGTATCTGATTGTCACAATCTTTCCGTAATTACTGACTTGATTTTGAAGTGTGCTATGTTAGGATAAGGACTTCACTGAGAGAGTGTGTACGTGTCTATTACAAGTGTTTTACAGTTTTGCTTCCTGTATTAGGAGCAGCATTCACACGTTTCCAGACACTAAGATTGAAGAAGGTTTTTCCTGAAGTGCTAAGCGACCAACTGATCAGTTATGGTAGTTGTCAGTTTCCCACACTGGGTTTTGTTGTGGAGAGATACAAGCAAGTCCAAGCTTTTGTACCTGAACCTTTCTGGAAGATCAAAGGTAAAGCATTTGAATTATTGAAAGAGCAACAGATTTTTGGTGGCATCCAAGTAGAGAATTTTTGTTAAATGTTGTGGTGTTTATTACTAGTGCAAGGTTAGTTTTTCAATCTTTTGTGTTATATGGTTGTACATAAAATCATTTAGTGTTATCTAAGCAAAGCCTCTTTTTAGATAGCATAGGGAAAATGTTTGTTGTGAAGTTCTTGTTTGATGACAGAATATCAAACCAAGCAAAAACAATCTTTTGACTAATATGTTAGCATAATTAATTGTAGGGCTTTAAAGTTCTTTCAGTTAAATTTCTAAACTAGTGCAAGCCTTTAAGTATTCTGAAGCTTTGTAGAGTTCGTTTTTATAGTTAGCTTACTATATAATACTTATCGCATCAATTACACTTTGTCAAAGGCATCAGTCCATTAGATGGACCCTGTTTCTGTGCACCTATACATAGTAAGGATTACTATAATTTTTAAATTACGAAATATATCTTCACAAAATTTGGCAAGCTTTTAGTAAACATTATAAGCCAGGCTTATAAAAAAAAGCAGATTGCCCAGCTCCCATCCTTCTGGTCTCCTGTCCCTCACCCTCTGACTTTGGGCACATATGCTCTAAGCCAGGATTGAATGGGTCTTCAGCTTTACACATTCCATCCAGTTCATCTGTTATCTAAGGTTCTTGCTCTTATTCGCTCCTCGTCCTGTCAAGTTCTCCTAATTGTGCTATATTGGTCAGGTCAGCCTTGGTTTCCACTTCTTCAGTATCTACAAGAGTGCCAACCTCTTCTGCTTCCTCTTTTACATCAGCCTTGGTCAGACATTCTTCATCTGGCGATCACCATTTTCCAGCTTCATGCCTGGCTTTTATGTGGTCTATTGCACAATGTCAGGGATTGACCTGTTGGGTGGAATCTTTATTAACGCTGTCCACTTGCTGTTCTTCTTTGGAGGTTTATCAACAGAAATGATTTACTTATTGTTAGTGGTCTCTCAGACATGGATTTGAACCTTCTTGTTCCAGTGTGCTGCATGTTTCTCAATTTCTGACATTGGTAATCGACAAAATTTGGTGACTTTGTCCATTTCTCTGTATAAGGCAGCTTTGTCAGCTACTTTTAATTTTTTCGGTTTTGTCCTTGCTTCTGAAATTTTTTTTGGATTCTCCAAGCTTGACATCCTTCCAGGTTCCTAATTGGGATATCATGATGGTTCTCCATGTCTTATCTTGTCCACCCTTAGAACCTTTGGCATCATGTTCCTTATATCAACTTTCTCTTAAGACTTATTTTTTTCTCTTGTTGGCTAGCAGACGTTGATGTTTGGATGTGTTTGCGATTCATGTTCACAAGACTCTTTACCATTTCACATACAGTTGTATGTTCTGTTGTATTCAGATAGGTTCTTTCTTCCCAAAACTTCAGTGACTAGAGAAGGGGATAAGGCTTTCTCTCCTATTCATTTTCCCTCCATTTCTCATTTTTAGAATGCTTGGATCTGGATCATCTTTTATGCCCAGTTTAGGCTCTTTGACGTTATGTTGTGTGGACTGAAGGGTTTTAAGGTTCATGTCACTATTTGTTTATCCATTGGGATCCTAAGTCACATGATTTATCTCCTGACACTTTGACAGGTTGGGTTCATCAGTTGATGTGTATTACTTACTCTGGGTTTTCATTGGAGGAACAGAGACTTCTTCAAGTCTCATCTCATCAAATTCACCATATCTCAATGTCCCTGTCAGCTCAGTTGCGTCAGCCACTGGAGGAGATTGTACAGGCTGGTATGTGGACATTTATAATACATGTAATACTTTTATATCTCATTATTTACATGATTTGGTGGTTTCTTCCTCAGAAGGTTTTTGGCTAACCCTTGTGGCTGTTCTCCATGCCCGAGCTAGTTTGCAAGAGAGGTGAGTGACTTCATTTCTGTTATGTTTATTTCTGTTCTTTTTCAGGGACTCTTTCGTCACTTTCATTTGGATCCCACTCTGTGTAAGATGTTGCCTGGTCAGGTGTGCTTATTTCCAAATCAAGTCAATGTTCTCTTGACTAGTCTCCAGGATAGGAAATTAATTAAACAGACCTTCTAACCTCTTTCATCATCTTGGATGGACATAGTTCACTCTGGTGTAGTGGAATTATTGATATGAGGTGTCAATCTCTCAGATCATAGCCTCTCTCTCTCTCTTCAGTACTACTCATGATTACACCTATTTCCATGCCTTGAGTTAGAAATTTTGTGTCAGTGATCTATCCAATTCTTCATCTTTTCCTTGGGAAGTGAACATATCCCCGATGCAATAATCATTGCATAGACTGGAGAAGGCCAACTAGCTTTCCTTTACTACTTTCTTAGAGCACGATTCTGCCAATACACAACTTACTACATGTTAACAAATTTGTAGATTTGATACTTTTCCATTGTGGACACCTGACTGCGAGAGGGCTTGGTGGGTTTAGAAACAAGCATGAGATATCTTTTGCAAATGTCTCAGAAGTCTTGTGCATGTATTTGTCAGATCAGATATGTTA
>NW_013667337.1:158667-189304 GCF_000517525.1 Limulus polyphemus | reverse complement strand
TTATAGGCATGGGAAGGTTTTCTAGAAAATTCAGATTACATAACAATACTGAGCTATATTTGAACATTTATGTATATAGATATGTTGCTGATTCCTACTCTTGAGAATCTTCTACATCTTTGGAGAATAGGTGGGAGTTTTGCAATACATATCTAACACTACAAGGTATGCATGTTTTTAAAAATAAACTTAATCTAAACAACGTTCATATTAAAATAAATACATAACAACAAATTCATTACAGATGTTAAAACCAGAAGGAGTCTTGGATTAAATTCATTTCCAGTTCAAATGGAAGTAAAACAATAAAATTTAAATACAAATAGATGTATACAGTTACGAGTTTAAAGCTACTTAGGATAAACAAATATAGTTTCATGTTACAACTTAAAGTCATTCTAGAAATAAAAAATGGGAAATTTAGATTTATTTTGACTTTTGTTTGGTGGTTACAAGGTGGGTCAAATTGACCAACCTTGTATTAGGGTAGAGAAAATAACATACTAAAAAAATTTTAACTTTAAAAAACATTTGAAATGTACTTAGGAGGTTTTAGAGATTATGCAAATGACATTTGAGATTTTTGCTGAGAAGAAAAGTATTTTTAATCTTAACATGAAAGTCATTTTGCACTGAGACTGGTCAAAAAAGTCTCAATATATTCAAGGACAAATCTTTAAAAAACTGTTTTTTTTTGTACAAACGACTTGTAATGTTTTCTAAAAGTCTGCCAAACTTTGTGGAGATACACATACTATATTAAAAGTTATAATACTAAAACTATATATAAGTAAAAATGGTCATGTGGTCAGTCCATGTGACTGAGCCTGTATTGAGAGAGTTTGTAATGGGCTCAATGCTAAACGTGCAGTGCATGTACTGTACATACATAGTCTAGTCTAGTTGGCTAGGCTGCGGGTGCCGACTGGGCATTTCAGTTGGTTGTATAATTCTTCTCTGTTTCATTATATGACTTAAATATTGCTTGAAATCACTCCATTTAAGGTTTTATTCATAGTAGTTGTCAGCATGATTCCTGATTTTAGCGTGTCATGAATATTTATCAAGTTATTACAATATTTATTTGAAAACAGAATATTGAAAGGTAAATTTTACTATTTTATTGTGAGTGCAAGGTAGCATAATGTCCAATACCTTTGGGGGCATACTCCAGACCTTCAGAAATGTGGAGGATTGGGGGATATATGTGATTGAACCAAAGTTTTTTTAATTGAATCCCCAGTTGATTTACTGTCATCATGTACTTCTGCATAATGGTTCCTCTACCATGGTAAATAAAAACAACACACCCATCTCACTAAATGTAACACTGACATTAAACATAGAATGCGTAAGATACTTTTTTCTTAAATATACATTGATGTCCCACTCAGACAGAACTGGCTTTAAACTCGAACAAGACATTGTGTTGATGATAATACTGGGTAAATTAGAATTAACTCTACATATTTCAATTGCAAGGCTAGAAATTTAATGAAATTTAAGATGGGGGATGACTGGCATAAGAATGTTCCCGTCAGCTGTACTGTAAAATCTTCAAATCCTGACCAAATCCTTCAGCTCATATTGTACATGTGTGTGCAGCTATTCTGCAATCCAGTGTGATAGTTGGGATATTTTGGATAATTATGAAGCATTTTGATCCAGAGAGATTATGAATGACTAAACAAGGTTTTTTTGCAATGAAAGATGCTATTGCTTAATTGATGCTGAAGTCCCCTGAAGAGCTGCTGTAATGATAGTTTTGTTTTATAATGATTATGGATAATTTAGAAAGGCCATAGAATGAATGGCTTAATATCCCAGACATTGATGAAGTCTTCTTAGATCTCATTTGTCAGAAATAGGTTCAACATTTTAGGACATTAATTAAGTCTTTATTGGATGGGGAAAGATTAACTGAGCAACAGCTTTGGGCATGGGAGCATTTAGTTTGCTAAAGAAAATTATATTTAAGAAAGCATGAATATACAATTTTTTTTCTAAGTATTCTGTATTCAAGAATGTATAGCAGTATATAATAAATGACTTCTCAGAGTGTAGAGTTGTGGTTGTCTAATTTAATAAATTTTCATTATTTTAAATCAACATCAACTGAAGTAATATAATGAGTGAGACAATACTATTGCTAGAACAAGTGAAGTATAAATAATACATTCTCTTTAGAGAAGGGAACAGAAGGATATAATTATGCTTTTAACAAATGAGCTTTCTCTCCATTATTCAACATATCAGGTAGGATTGAAATACAAGCTTAGCTCGCTAAATAGTATATTGACATACAACTAAATGGGCTCTAATCAACAAAGTTCTTACAGTAATTTCCAACTGTTTTTTACTTTGAACAAATATGAAAGCAATTTCAGAGCAGCAGTCAGTTATGTACAGTGATTGTATGTACCTGTTACCTTTATTGCCATAATAATGTGAAATAGTTAATTGATATGCTATGGTAAATTTCACTCTGGGTAATTGAGCACTTTGGGAATCAATTTATGATTTCCAAACAAGATTTATTTATGCTACCTATTACATTGATCTTTGCATGAACACTACTTTTAAAATGTATTGTTATCACAATGGGCAATATAAGACATAAATCACTTATAATAAACCTACTATAAAATATTATTACAATCAAATTCCATAAGCCTTTAAGTCCTGTCACTTCATTATGTTGCAAATGATATTTGTTTTAATTTTTTCATTTATTTTCAACTGTAAGGATTAATCTTTTAACCTTTAACAGTATAACTAATAAGCTTTTATTTATATAGACATTAAACTTTTTAATATACTCCATAGTTTTACATAAATTGTTTATTTCTATCAAATTTTGTTCAGTAAAATAAATTTGATTTATTTAAATTTGATTAGAATGTTAGTTTACAATAACTTAGATTAAGAATTCATTAACATTATTTTCAGTGTCTCACCAGAAGGAAGATGGAGCTGTAGACTTTTCATGGAAAAGAGGGAGGTTGTTTGATCACACAGCTTGTCTAGTTTTGTACCAGATATGTCTTGAGGTAATGTCACTATGTTTCGAATGTAGTTCTTAATAACTCTTTACTACACCATTAAATACTGACATGTTAAACCCATCCGTACTAAGGTTTCCCATGTGACAAAAGTAAAATTGTGTAACTGACAGTTACACTAAACCCATTTTTTATGTGTTGAAAATGTGTTATTTACAAAAACAATAAAAAGTATTTTATTGAAAATGTACTAAATTCTTTACTTACAATAGCAGTAAAAATAATCAAATTTGTGAATTTGCAAGAGGTTTGTATTAAGACAAACAGATTAATAAATCAAGTTAAAAAACCTGATGAAACCCTAGCACTTTTAACAAGCGGACCTATATTGTTAAGAAAAAAGAAAGAATGGCAGAATAGGGTGTAGAGAATGGACATAAGTTGAAGAACAGGAAATAAATCTAATTGGCCAAGTATGGCCCAAGGACATGTGTTACTTACATGTTGTGGATTTATTTGTGTGTCATGGAGTGTAAAGATCAATTTCAAAGTTGAAGGCAAGAAATTAGAAAAATACAGACCCACTTATCAATAATATTTAGTTGATTTGTTGATTATCATTATTTAATTTTCTGTTCAATATAAAGCAGGTGTAAATGTGAAAAACAGAGGGTTGAGTATGTTATATTAAGATAATTTTGAATATGCAAGTCAGCAAGTTATGTAACAACAACATCTGATATAATTGTGGTGGAATGGAATGTATCAGCACTACATTTTGACATTGTTTAGCATTTCACAGTGGTGTGATGTCATTGAAGATGCATTGTTTTTGGAAAAGCTATGTAACAGCCCTTTCTGAAACAATATTTTTATGCTCACATACCAAAGATGTGTTCAGGTTGAGAATTTTGAATTTCTAGTACTTAATGGCAATGGAAAACAAAGTAATGTGGATCAACTTGAGTTACTAAGACCATCCACAAACAGACCTTCAACAAGTCATACCCCAGTTTTGGTAAACACATTCCTGTTTCTTGTGACATGTTTGAATCCACAAATGCAATAGTCAGTGACAAAATCTGTCCACATACATTTCAGGAAAAGTATGTAACAAATTCATAAAGTGTAAAAACTACTAACCAGAGTATTATCAATGTAAATAGTTGATCTGTAAAAGCAGGGCAGTGTTTTACAGAAATACTCAAAAATATCTGAATAGATATGCCTACACTATAGTACAAATTTTTACAAGCAATTACAGCAATCCCCTAAATTCAGTTGTAACTAAAATTTCAAATTAGGAATATGTGGTTAAATATTTTAGTTATTGTTTGGCAGTTTTCTGTAAAATCATTGATATTCAAAAAATAAAACAAAGAAACTAAAGGAAAGAATGATTCAAATTTTTTTCATACACTGGCATTTGTTTTTGCCATTATACTTGACATTTATCATAAAATTCCATGGCTTTCCTGCTGCATTTGCAATATTTTAAATTGTGAGTAAGGAGATTTTACAATGGAATTTGTAAGCTTTTCTCTTTAGTGAGTGATCTTTATGTAAGTACACACACACACACATGATCATTTAATATGTAGGTAAACAAAAGAGCTATGCTTTTGTTATCTACTATAACTTAATTAAAATTTCATTTTGTGCTATGAGATGCACTAGAAGAGTTTGTTCACTAATTAAGATAAAGTTAAAATTGAAACAATGTGAGGATATGTATGAAGAATATAAAACTGTTTTGCTTAAATTAATTTCAAAGGTTGTTGTACTCTGTGATCTTGTATGGAAATTTAGCCTCTGAATCACCTGTTACATTTATATTCATTCTGTATGCTAGAACAGCAGTACTTTACTAAAGCCACATATCAACTATTATAGAGGAAATTTACTAAATATTTGAGAATGTGAAATGTTTATTTTGCAAGCTAATTTTTAATTCTCTGGTTTCTTCCTTTTGTTATTTTACTATTTTCTAATTAAGCTTTCAACTACATGTTGTATCATAAAGGCTGCTTAGAAAATAATAAAATAACAGAAGGCTGAAACATGGAGCCAAATGTTTACTTACAATATATGTAGGTACTTTGTAGGAGTGAATTGTGTGATGAGTTTGGAACCTCTTGTTAGCCATTTTTAAGCATCAGACTTAATATATATAAACTGTTGGGAAAAGGAAGGTTGTCAAAGAAGGTGGATATGTAGGAACATTTGTTACATTGAAACTGGTTCAACTAGTTTTTCTTATGATTTGTGTAAAAGTCATTTTGAAATCAGAATGTTGTTTATTTTATTTTTTTTCATGGATAAGCAAATGAAAATAATTTCATATAAGTTTGTAACTTCTTATGCTGGTGAATTAAACATTATATTAAATCACAATAACTGTATTTGGTTCAAGTTGTACATAATAAAAAAACTTAAAATTACTTGCACTGATAGGACTGTTCATAAGTTGCAGCATTTTGTGATAAACACACACACACACACACACACACACACACACCACACTGATATATTTCAATGTTTTTGTTGCTCAGTAACCAAACGAGTGCATTTTGATTGCATCAGGGAAATTTGTGACAGAAATTCCCATACAGTATATCATTAGTACCAACTTTTCCAAATGATTGAGGGTGCTGATTGTACTTTCTGTACTTATTCAGGGTGCTCAGCAGCACTTGCATCATAATATTTAGAGGTGCTCAAGCAACCATAGCAACTATGGATCATGGATCTGATGCCTATACAGTACATTATTGTGTGAAATTTTGGAGAAAACAAGAAGAAATTTGGACATTATACACATTACAGGATATTTATACGTGTCAGTTACAGGTCTAAAAGTCAAGTATAATATTTAATGCTTTCTTGCAGGTATTATGGTATATTTCAAAAACTTTTACACGATCAGACGAACTTATGTAGACTTAACTTTATTTAATAGAATACACATAAAGTAAACAATAAATTAAATTAATTATAATAGAGTACAGAGTATGAAACATGTATGAGCATTCACTGAATGACATGGTTTTACAAGTTGAAACAAAGAATCTCACAAAATGAAGAATAAAACCTGTAGTAAAGAAAAAGTAGCTAATAGGTGTTTATAGCAGTCTCTGAAATGAACCAAAGAATCTCACAAAATGAAGAATAAAACCTGTAGTAAAGAAAAAGTAGCTAATAGGTGTTTATAGCAGTCTCTGAAATGAACCAAAGCTAAATTATTGCAAAGGAAAGTAATTGTAAGAGTTGTAAAGAAGGCAAACTTAGCTGAATATGCAGAAATATCTGAATGTATGTTCACAAAGTGATAAGCATATGATTTTGAACGAAATGTACATGGGTATTTTAAATAAGTTGAGAAATTCCATAGCAATTGTATTTAGTGTAATTTTCGCTTTGGTTTTAGGGAATTATACGTGGGTTGAGTTTTGTTTGTGTGAAATACTTTACAAATAAAAAAACTTAAGTTGAAGTCAAAGCCAGTTATCATGTGATGACAATGACATTGTCCCATCATGTACCATACTCGTTGAATTAAGAAGTTTGACTAAGCAAAAACAGTAAGGTGATTCTGAATTAAAAAGCCAATATACAATCCAGACAAAGGCCTTTCTAATGATATGAGACTTTAGGAGAAAAGTTCTGGACAGACAAATGCAAGCACATTATTTCTATAGATTTGACTAGCAGGTATGAAAAAGGACCAGCAAAAATGCAATAAATACACAAGTATGTCTTAATAAAGTTAGATTAGGGCTAAATTCTTGCATATCAATGATAAATTTACCATAATCTTTATATTTTAAAGAAATTAAGTTTATAATACTGAGTTTGTTTTGAACTGGTTACTAAAAGTTCTGAAGATTATAGACATCACATTTGGCATAAAATGAAGCATCTTCTCATACTATTTGGAGTGTCTTAGAATGAATTATAATATTCATGTAAATATTACGCTGACACAGCTGTTATGGTATGGAATCAAGAATGTCTTCACTATTTTATTATCAGGATCACATGCTTCATGATTAATGTTGTAAGATACCTGTTTAACTTGAGAATCATAAGATATCTAGCATTGCTCTCTGAAAACATTTTATAATAACATATACATTTGTTTGATGAAGTAATCATGTTTTCTGTTCATGAATGACTGATTAGTTTTGATCTACCATTTGTATTCATGTTGTCACTAAATTATTTATGCACTACAGTAAAATTAAGATTTCTGAATTTATTGTTCATGGAAGTGAGTATGAGAACTCAAGCCCTCCATTAGTTACTTATACAGCACAAGTTCAACCCAAGTGTATTGATGTATGGTGGGAAAAATAGTCAGAGATTTTGCTAACTAACAGTGTTTTAATGTACACAGGTAATATGTATTGCTGATGTCATTCAGCTCTAGTAATTATATTTCAGAAAAGTAAGCAACAAAATATATATAGATGGAAAATTTAAGTTAATACAAATATTTCATTAGAACACTAACTGACAATCAAAATTAAATCATTAAGCGAATTAACAGGCAGTAATTAACTGCTGGTTGTTGAATTTGGGTCTTGGTCTTAACAAAAAAGTAATTGTAATTGAAAATATAAGGCATTCTTGAAAGTGAGGAATGAAACTTAATGAACATATTTTGTGTTACAGTTTTATATTGTTTAGCTAAGCTAATAGTTTATTGCTTCATTTGGACAGAATCCGACTGCAACGGTTTTAGGGGTGAAAACTAAACCTAAAAGCAAGTGGCGACCTTTACCATTGGACACTACGGTAAGAATAGTATTGATATATCTTTGAAGGTTATGTTAGATAATCTTATTCCATAGTTTCTTCTTTTGACTTTAGACTTTGAAGATGTGGGAGATGATGAAATCTCTGTGGCTTCACTCTGAAAAAAAAATGTCCCTGTAAATTTCTTAGTGAAGAATGGTCAAGTGCAACATATATTTCAGCATAAGAAAATATAAAAAAACTTGTGTTTATTGCTACGTGTGCTCAAATGCGTACTGTGTTGTAATACAATACCATAGAAATAAATAATGAGCTGAAAAATATCACAGTATTTTATAGCTGTGCATAAATTGTTTCAGCTCATATTACTGTCATATTTCTGTTCAGTTATGGTGTCACTTACAATATACATTTGATTTAAGTATATGACTTTGAAACACTAACTTAAAAAATAATGTTTCTAAAGTATACACTAGTACATATCTCCTATCTTGTAACATTTTTGCTGTATGGTATACCTTTTCAACCGTAAATGAGATGGACTGAAATTACAGTTTTCAGTTCATCAAGGAATATTCGTTTTTTTTTAAAATGATTTACACTGTAAATGTTGACTGAAAAATAAGTTAAAAAGTATTAAGTTTTAAGTCAAGGCTCTTGTGTACTCTCAGAACTTGATAGTAGTTTTTGTTTTCTGTAAACTCTACAACCATATTTATAGATTGGAAGTTTTAACAAAATAGTGAGAGATAACTTACTGTTAATTGTTTGTTGTGTTCAAGTTTTAATATGAATGATATGTCACAATGTATAAATTACATATGTTTGCTTTATAGGAATTGGAGAAAACTGCATCCAGGAAACTAAAAATTACTGCCAAAGAAACTATGAGAATAGCAGAGAAACTGTACACAAAGGGCTTTATTAGTTACCCTAGAACAGAAACTAATAGTTTTCCCAAAGACCTGAACCTGAGAAGTTTAGTGGAAATGCAGACAGAAGATCCAAACTGGGGAGGTAGAGTGCCAAAATCATTGTAAACTTTTGTTTAGATTAAGACTGTGATCATATTTTGAAGTGCTATCATTCCAACTTCAGCACATTTTTAGGGATGGAATGAGTATTTATCCTGAAATAGCCAATGAATATCTTATTCAATATTAATAAGTTGTGCTGTTCATCTTTAGATAAAAATTTCCACCTTATTGAGTTGTTGTTCATGATTCAAGTTGAGAACTTGAATTGTTTTTCCTTTGTAAAAGATGAATTATTTTTTATAGAGAAACCAGAGATCTTCAGTAATTTGAGATAACTCTGATGTGGCATGTAAATAGCAGCCATCATTTATCAGCAAATCTGTTTTATTGTTTTATGTTTAATCTTGTGTCAACCATCAGCCATTCTGCTGTCTGTACTTTCAGTCAAAACATGTTAACTGTCAGCCAGTCAGTGTTACTATGTTCTGTGTATGTTCATATTATGAACTATCAGCCAGTCTGTTGTCTGTGTTCTCTCTAAAAATATGTCAACTGTCTTTAGTCTGTTCTTCTCTCTCCATAAGCATGGTGTCAGCTTTCAACCATTCTTTAGTCTGTTATTCGTTGTATAAGCATGGTATCAGCTTTCAACCATTCTTTAGTCTGTTATTCATTGTATAAGCATGGTATCAGCTTTCAACCATTCTTTAGTCTGTTATTCATTGTATAAGCTTGGTATCAGCTTTCAACCATTCTTTAGTCTGTTATTCATTGTATAAGCATGGTATCAGCTTTCAACCATTCTTTAGTCTGTTATTCATTGTACAAGCTTGGTATCAGCTTTCAACCATTCTTTAGACTTTTATTCTGTCTCCGTAAACATGGTATCAGCTTTAAGTCAATCTTTAGTCTGTTAGTCTCTCTGTAAGTATAGTATCAGCTTTCAGCCAGTCTTTAGTCTGTTATTCTCTCTATATATAAACATGGTATCAGCTTTCAGCCATTCTTTAGTCTGGTATTCTGTCTCTAATCATGCTATCATCTTTCAGCCAGTTTATAGCCTGTTATTCTGTTTATACATATGGTATCAGGTTTTAGCCAGCCTTTAGACTTTTATTCTCTCTCTATATATATATAAACATGGTATCAGCTTTCAGCCAGTCTTTAGTCTGTTATTCTCTCTCTATATAAACATGGTATCAGCTTTCAGCTAGTCTTTAGTCTGTTATTCTCTCTATATATAAACATGGTATTAGCTTTCAGCCAGTCTTTAGTCTGTTATTCTCTCTATATATAAACAAGGTATTAGCTTTTAGCCATTCTTTAGTCTGTTATTCTCTCTCTATATAAACAAGGTATTAGCTTTCAGCCATTATTTAGTCTGTTATTTTCTCTATATATAAACATGGTATCAGCTTTCAGCCAGTCTTTAGTCTGTTATTCTCTCTATATATAAACAAGGTATTAGCTTTCAGCCATTCTTTAGTCTGTTATTCTCTCTCTATATATATATATAAACATGGTATTAGCTTTCAGCGATTCTTTAGTCTGGAATTCTGTCTCTTAGCATGGTATTAGCTTTCAGCGATTCTTTAGTCTGGAATTCTGTCTCTTAGCATGGTATCAGCTTTCAGCCATTTTATAGCCTGTTATTCTGTTTATACATATGGTACAAGGTTTAGTCAGTCTTCAGTCTGTTATTCTGTGTAATAAAATTGTAATATCTCTGTAAAAAAAACATGTTGTTGTACCTGCATGTTTGGGATAACTATAAAATTTTTCGAACAAACATATCAAAACTACTTTCAAATTATTTAACAGATTGTTCAAACACTACCATATATCTCATACAGTTTAAAAAATTTAACTTTTAGTATGTTGGACAGAGCCAAATGACTCTGTCTTTCAACAACCATTAATATTTTATCAAAAGAAAAGTCTCTCCTGATACTCAGTGTTTCAAACAATCTGACCATTATTTTCTGTTAATGAGGATTAAACTTGATTCTGGAATCTGTGGTTTTTAATTCTTAAGTAACATTTTGTAGAAAAAAAAAATATGTATTTCACTCATACCTTATATATCAAGTCCATTCTGTTTTATTTCTGCCTGAAAGATATCATATATTTAATTTATCTTGTTTTTCATGTTGGTATTATTTTAATTTGAACCTGTAATTTGTATTGTTAATATTTCAAGTTTTATTTGAATTGACTATACTTGTGTATTCTTTATTCATTTTATTTCCTGTCACACAGTTTTAACCAGTTTTAGCTTCTAGCTTATTTTTATATTTTCTTAAATCATTTCTATAATTTTTTTTCATCCTCTGTTGCTAGTTCTTTTGTTCTTTACTATCCCCTTTCTGCCTATTCTCATCTCCTATATACATCGAAAATAATTTCTTGATAATTCTGAATCAGCTCTTTAGATGGAAGTCTGGTTTATTGGGTACCATGTTTTTCTTTTTCTTTTAAATACCTTAGTATCAGATATTAGCCAGTCTGTTGGTTGTTAACCTTTCTTTAAAGTATAGTATCAACAATTGTTCACTATGTTGCTTACTGTCGTTCATTTATAATCTAATTAGGAGTTTTGTCTTTTTTTTATGTATATAGTATCAGATGATGAGTATTCTGTTGTCTATTATCTTCTCCTGAAGCATGGTATCAGTTTTTTACCAATTAGTGGATGATATTTCAGATCAATTAGCTTGTTGCATGTTATATTTTATTTAATTTTTGTGTGTTAAAAGACTAATGCATGAAACTATCTCACATTATATGCTTCATTATTAATACAGCTGTATGTTAGTTTTTTAATGTTCATATATTCTTTGTTTCATCATGGTTTCTAACAATCAAAAATATGGATTATGTTTAATTTCTGGTTGAATTTTTTTTTCTTTTGCTAGGATTTGCTGCTGGTATTCTTCAACAAGGTCCCAACCCACGACAGGGATCAAAGAGTGACAATGCTCATCCTCCAATTCATCCAACTAAATACACTAACAGTTTGGAGGTTAGTGTTTTGAAATTTGAAGATAAGCTCTGTTTGCTGGAATGTTCTGTATTTATGTCCCTTGGTGTAAGAAACTAAAAACTTAGTTTACCACCTTCTTAGTCCTTACTGTACATTTTTTTATAGTGATCTTAACCTGCTTTTGACCTTTTGAAACACATCCAACAGGAAACTTAGACAAAATGTGACATACACACCATTTCATTTGTTGGCCATGATTTATTTTCCAGTATTAGTTTCCGTATAATGTATATTTAAAGATTATCAAGATGCACATTACAAATGTAAACCTTAGAGCAAAAAAGGAATAATTTAAGTATTTAAGGTTGTGACAATCAAACATTAATCACTGTAATGGATGAAAACATAACCTCCGTTCACATTCAGTAGCAGAGGTAGAAACAATATAGAAACATAGAGTGTAGTTAGAAGTTAGTAAAACTTCCAGATATGTATGTAGGATCATCTTCATCTACCAATAAGATCTGACTGAGACATTGAGGATAATTGCTTGCATTATTGTATGAAGCCTGCACATTAGACTTCATATATTAAAGAAGATCAACAATTAAGTTTATTGTGATAATTGCAGCATGAAATTCCTGGACTATATCAAATACTGAATATATGAATAGGAGCACATTTTCATGATCTGTGGAACATCTTATGACAATAACAACTTTTGTAGGCTTACAAAATTTTTTTTTCCTATACTATGGGTCTTATTCATTCAGATTGTCATAATTAAGATAAGACAGTTGGGAGCTATTGTGTTCCTCTATGTGCCATAAGGCTTAGTGTAGGAAATTTAAAGATGTGTTCAAATCTGTGTTTTATAGATTTAGTATAGTAATTATAAAGATTTGTGTACTTATCTGTGCTATAAAATCTCAGTATAGTAAGTTTAAAGATTTGTGTACTCATCTGTTCTATAAAACCTCAGTATAAGTATGAATAAAGATTTGGATTGTTATCTGTACCTTATGGGATTAGTATTGTAAGTTCTTATCTCTGCATTATAAGTTCAGTGTAATGGGTCTAAAGGCTCTTAACATTCTTATCTGTGTCTTAGGGTTGTTCATAATAGTAATTTTAAAGTTTTTTGTTATTATCTGTGCCTTATTGGTTTGGTATAGGAAGTGTGAACACAGTGCAAGTTTTAGGATAAATGAGTTTTTAAACATAGGAAATTTTTCTCTCACATTTTTTCAAAGTAATGATTAGAAGAAAGTTTGCAATCATTAACACATAATTATAAACTGAGTTGCCTTTCATTGACATGGATGCAATGTTTTGTCTCGGCGTTTAACATTTTCTAACAAAACTATAATAGTTTATTGATGGGTACCTCAAATGAAATCAAGATACAAAATAAGCTACAACTCAAAGTTTGGTTTACAATTTTTGCAATTAAAATGTCCAAGAATGGAAACAAAGCATGCAAACAACAGATTCTGTCAAAATCCTTAACTGACCTGATTGCAGTACATGTATTTATCTCACGTAGGAATAGCATTCAGTAACTCATGATATTTAATGGTAGAATACAATGTAGCTTATGATATTTAATGGTGGATGTATCTTTATTGAATTTATTGCACATAAATGAGTTTTTACTTATTAAGTTCTGAATCGAAGACACTTATGAAGTAAGCATTATGAAATATTTTAAAGAATATCTCTAGCATAAGGTTTTCTAAAGTGTGAGTATGGTAAACATTTCAGTCAGCTGAAGTTTTGGACAAGATCAGAATAAATTATTAACCAATATAGATTAAGATTTCAATATTTTCTCTTGAATTATAGTATAAGCTCATTAAAACTGTTTCTTAAAAAGGGAAATGATCGCCGAATCTACGAGTTCATTGTCCGTCATTTCCTGGCAGTTTTGTCACAGGATGCTCAGGGTTTGGAGACTACAGTGGATATTGAGATTGCTGGAGAGAAGGTTTTTTTTTACTTTCTATATAATAATGAGAAGTAAAATACTCCATATGTGAAACTGTTGTATATATTTGTGTAAATTTCATCAAAATCAAACATGTTTGAAAAAGTATTTAACAATTTTCTTACTTTTTATTATTTGAAACTTGTTAAAAATTAGTATTCTTCATAAAAGAAAGATAAATTATGACAAATTTAAAATGAATTCAACTGTTTTGTTGCAATATCCAAGCAAAAGACTTGATCATAAAAATAATCAAAGTTTTTAAAATTTAATAAGTATGAGATATTAATTAAATAATTTTACTTGATGAAAATAATTTTAAAATCCCTATGGGTGTTAGAAGAATTAGTATGGAAGTTTTTTGCACATTCTAAGAAAAAATAAGGCAAATCATGAATGAAATAAACATAACACATTCTAAAGAAATAATGAAATTGATGGATGAGGTAAAGGTAACTCAACTTAAAGAAACAATAAAAGCAATGAATGAGCTCAATATAACTCCTAAAATATAAAAATAATGAAAGCTCTGGAAGAAGTAAATGTAACTCATCTTGAAGAAATGACAAAAATGATGGATGAAGTGGAAATAATTCATCCTAAATAGAACAGTGTAGAATATATACAAAACTTAGAATTTACTTGATGCTATTTTTCTAAACCATTTTTGACTATTTGCAACATCTTTTTTATATTCTGTAATCTTGTTAAGCCTAACCAATCAAATGCCAGTGTATCCATCTGCTATGTTTTAGTATTATCTAGGTCAGGAGTTCACTCTTTGTAGTAGTTGTACCTGATGATGCAAGGTTAACCTGTAAAATGTTGGTACCATGGATATTAAATCCTATATCCAACAATAAAGAAGTTTTAAATTTCTCTACATTATTTCATCACTTGTTCAAATATAAATCAAAATAACCTTGAAGTTTAATTGCACTTTTTAGATAATATTTGTAATGCCAAGTTTTGACTTAGCTTTAGACAGTTTGAAACATTTAAGTTTTTAACTGTTATAAATCTACTAAATTAACTTGCTTAATTTTAATTTTACATTTGATTGTAAACTATCAAGTAGGGCTTTGTGACTTATCATTTAAAAATTACATCATGAGAGATAACGTTTTTTTTTAATTTCAATTTAATACAGAATTTTTTGTTCTTAGTACAGCTATTAGAATAGTAATAAAAACAGCTGAGTAACATCATCATTACATGAGTTTAGGGAAAATATATTAAACAGGAGATATTTATTAATCTGTATGTTTCTTAAAAATATATATCTTATGAAAAATTATTTACTGTTGTTTCTCTCCAGTTTAGTACAAGTGGTCTTATCATCACTGCCAAAAATTACTTAGAAGTCTATCCATATGACAAATGGAACACAAAGGTAGGCTTAATATCAGTGATAATAAGGAACACTGCTAGATGTTTAAATGAAGATAAATCTTAGTAAATTGGTTTAAAATACCAACAGAGTGTAGCCATGTATTATCTTACTTAATCCTGACTTGCTTGTTGTTAAGATTTAGTTTCACCAATTCATGGTTGTGCTCTTGTATCGTACTTTTAAAATGTATGTTACTGGTAGGGTTAAACAAAAAATACAAGATTTGTTTTTCATTAAAGTGTTTTCATGATAGGAGAAATTCAGTGGATACATAAACAGAAATTATCATAAGGATAAATGTTTTGTAATGTATGAAATTAATTAATTTATGATATGAGATTGTTTTAAAAATAATTTTGATTTTTTTTCTGATATATATTTTGAAAATATAGTAAAATAATTTTATATATGGCTTTAAAAAACAAACATTTGACGGAGTTTACTTCGATTTCAGAAGGAGGAAGGTCTCCTCCATTGTTTTCATGCATGTGTATGTGTACAGTGGAACTGTAAATGGATCATTGTTAATAGATTCCTGAACAATGTTCACATGTACATATACTTGTATATTGGAACTGTCAACAGATTCTTGAACAGTGTTCTCATGCACGCATATGTGTATAGCAGATTTGTAAACAGATCTCTCAACAATGTTCCCATGGTATCTGTTTGTATGTGGACATTGTACTGTGTAACCTATGGCAAATGCTAACCTTCGTTATATACATATCCCTTCACAGGAGTTTTTGCCTTGGTTACATATATAATACACCTTGGGAGAATCTACAAGTTTTGTAGTGGTTATGTGTTACTTAGATCACATAACAATGTATTGTGACTATTCTATATCTTTCAACAGGGTAAAATGCTTTCACAGAAGTGTCTTAAAAATATCTGGGCTTCTCTGACATACATTGCTTTAGTTCTGCAGCTATATATTGATGTTAAATGTTTCAAAACAATGTTCTCATACACTTGTATCTATATATATTTATATAAAGTGGAATTGTAAATAGATCATGAAATGTTATAACATTCATCTTTGTGTATAGTGGAACTGTGAATAATTTTTCTACTTTTTTTAACTGTAGAAGTTATGACTAAGGAATCTGATCTTGTAGTCAGTTTAGTTGATGAATGTTTCTATTGTAGAAGTAATAAAATAATTTTATGATTTCAGGGGGTGCATTTTAATTTATTCAAGACACTGTTATTTACATGGAGTTCAAACTGTAAACGTTTGAAACTTGAAATTTTGTTGTTTTTGAACAATTATTTACTTATGTAAAGTTTAAACATGTATGTATAGAAATAAATATAAAACTTCAACTTAGGTATTAATGTTGTTTCGATTAAGATTAAAGTGCCATAGCTGCTTTCATCATTTTAGTAGTTTATATATGTACAAATTTTTGTTTTTTGTTTTTAACTAACAGGTTATCCCAAATTTTACACAAGGGGAAATGTTTCAGCCTTCATCCATAGAGGTAAAGCACAAAACTTTTGTATTCCTTTTGCCTTTTCTTCTTGCAAGCCAGAATAAGTTACTTTTGTTTTCTTGTACAGAGCACATCAATTTATCAGTGTTTATATGTACTTATCCTAGCTAAAATAATACTAATTGATACAAGTGCTTGTAAAAAATAAACAATAATTTATAGTAACAGTTCACTAAGAAGGTGAAATGTAGGTGAGCAAAGTTTAGGCTTGTTCAGACTAATAAAAGATTTAAAATTGTTGGATATTTAAGGATCTTCCATTTTGATTAGACATATATATATTAGCAGAAAAAAGAAACTGTGCATCACTTAAAATATGAAGAAAATCAAGAAAAAACGAACAAATATAATTTTAATTTTGCAGTATTGTTAAGAAATGCATTGGTTACAAAATTTCATTGTCAATTAATGTTAACGTCACCAAACGTAATTTTTAGGGCATTTGAAAGATGCTGGTATTCAAAAGGAAACTTACAGGGCTAATATCTTGTGTGTCCACCATTTGCATCCACACATGCTTGACAATGGCGCCTCAAAAAAAAAGCCTGTGGAATGTTATTCCAGATGTTGGTTAATGCCGTGACCATATCCACCAACGTTACTGGCTGATTTGGTAGACGACGTAAATGCCTTTCTATTTCATCGATCTTGGACATTTCCTGCTTGTTGGAACCGTTGCCATAAAGAGTGAATGGTGTTCTGATGGACTCCGAAACATCTTGCAACAACATTCTGTGCCACACCAGCCTGCAGCATTCCAACTGCATGAAGAAGTTCATCTTCACTGAGCCTTGTCATCACAGAAGGGTAATTCTCGGTGAAACAAAAATGATTTCCTGAATGACTGGAGCCTGAATAAACGTTTTACACCTGTTTATTCAGAAAACATTGTCAAAGAAAAATCGTGGGTACGAAATTTGAATAAACAAAAGGTGTTCATGAACCGTGAAAAATCTCATGCAACTGAGTCGAGTACTACCCGATATGTTGAACGACATATCCTTATTGATTTTTTATATGTCATAATACTAAACCTAATGTATATGAATTTTATTTCATTTTAAGTCCTGCACAGTTTCTTTTTTCCATTACTATATTAACCGTTACACTATGACATGCTGTAAGGGCTTTGGCATGGTATATGTTTTTATGTGGGCTTTGTAGTGTGTAGTCTGTGGCATATCCTAATTTTCTTTTTGTACATCCCTCCACAAAAGTATATATTGCTCCCTGGGAGAATCCACAAGTTTTGTAGTGGTTATGTGTTATTTAGATCACATAACAAAGTATCGTGACTATTCTATATCTTTCAGCAGGATCAAATACTTTCACAGAAGTTTTTGAAAAATATCTGGGCTTCTCTGACATACATTGCTTTAGTTCTGCAGCTATATATTGATGTTTATCTCAGGATTACACATGCTTTCGCTTATAAAAGATGATCTCCCTATCATCCAAGAAACATCAAAGCAGTGAATGTGAAAAAACTGTGTGTGGGACTATTGGCATTGGTTTGCCTGATCCTTTTTACCACACTTCTTTACCTTTCATCTCTACACCTCAAGCATGAGGCACTCCACCATGTCCTAGAGAATTTTGCAAATGATTCTTGTTCAGTTCACTTATCCATTGTTGCCATTCCACTTCTACCATTCCCTGTCCACTCTCCTCCTTTTTACTGGGAAATGTTGGATAGGGGTACTCTCCAATCCAAAGTTCAACTTATTTCTTCCCTTTTATGACCCCATCTGCCTAGCCCATTTGTTTGCTCTAAAGTTTGGAGGTATTCATGATTTGATTGAATCATGGGCTGAGGCTGCCTGTCATCAATCCTCGCTTTCGTACTTTGTTTCTTTTGATTCCCAACTTCCTCTTCCACCTGGCATCAGTCTCATTGAGCTTGTCTGTGATGTTTCCATCGGGTCGGGTCCCATGGGTACCTGACTGTCATGGTTTGAGCTCCTATGGTCAAATTGTTCTGTCCACACAGGGGTTTTTCTACTTTTTTACTCACAGACTTTCTCTCCAATTCCCCTCCCTTTTTCCTTTCAGCCCTCATTTTGTTTCTTTTTCTTCTTCCACTCCCATCTATCTCCAACTTCTCTTCAAGGCTTTTTTTATCACCAAATCCAACAATTTCTCACTCCCACTGAACATCTTATTCACTAGGGGGAGGGGTTCAACTAATTCTCAGCTGGGATCAGCCTTCTCCCATCTGCTTGAGAGCTATGGAACTTGCAGTCACTAGGGCTCATGTTGGTTTAGTGTTTGGGGCTTTATGGGGACTGGTTATCCCTTTGGGACACGCACATATGCACCTCCTGTTGGTCCTTGCATGACTAGAGGGATGCCTCTCTGGATTCTTTGACCTAATTGGTTCTCCTGTCCTTACCTCATCTCTAGTACTTGTATGAGTGGCTGGACCAACCCATTATCACCATCTGTGTTCCATTACATCCACCCAAACCATTCCTACTCCTCTTCACTTGTACTTCCTTCTCTAATGGGGGAGTCTTCCTGAATGTCAATTTTACATCTGGCTCATGGACCTTTGACAAGTCCTATCTCCATATCCATGGGCCCGAACTTCCAGTAGACTGTTGGACATGATCTCATTATTACCTCTTTTAGTGGATCATTTTGTTATGTTCCATTCTGACAACTCCTTGGCTTTTCCTAAATTAACACCATGGGGGAATCCAGAACCCTTTGCTTTCAAAATGTGGACCTTTCATCTTGGGTCAATTCACAATGATTTGGCTTCCTTGCCTGCCACATACCAGGTACTGTGAACTGGATTGAAGACCACCTCTTTCGGCTAGACCGTGTTCTGCCCACAGATTGTCCCCTCAGTTTTCACTGGGGGGTGCTCTCTTGGAGACTCCACTCATCATGGCCTTACCAGCCCTCTCTCTTTCATATCTGTTCTCCATCCCTTGGCCATGGATGTCACAACCTTCTGCCTGGTCTGCCTTGTACTTGTCATGATGCTCACCTGAAAGATAGATATCTCTTTACACACTTCCCACCCTCCTCTCTTCTTCCGATGCACTTTAGATATAGTTGACTCACAAGATAAAAATTCATGAGTGCAAAGCATAGAGACAGTTAGTGCACATGGAGGTTGTATCACCCTCCTATTGAAAATTTAGATTGAAATATTTTTTTGTGATTTTGGGGGCATATAATGCATACATAGATGGCACACCACTGTTAATATTTTCAGATATCTACATTTTTTTTTGTTTTTTCCAGTGTTGTAAACAATGAATTTGTAACTTTAAACTAGGGCTACATTATAAATCTTCTAACTTTAAATATGTTATATCACTTAATTTAGTATGAACAGAGAGAGATGAAGAGAGGAAGGTTTTTAGACTTTAGACATAAAGGGAAAAAACAGGCAGAAGTATTTACATATTAAGACACTTGAAAAGAGAAGTATCTAGTCAACCATTGTAGATCAGTGAAAAATTTTAATTCAGAAAATTATTTTCCTTTTTTGATGAGCATCTCAGGAACAATATTTACCTTAATAGACACAGTCTATTTTCAAAAATCAGCTTGCGTCACATTACCTTGAGTCATTGTAATTATTTTTCAGGAGGTACAGTGCTCATTGTTTCAAAATACAGGAGTCATGTAGAATGTTTGTTCTACCTGATGATTCAGGAGGTACAGTGCTCATTGTTTCAAAATACAGGAGTCATGTAGAATGTTTGTTCTACCTGATGATTTTTTTTATAAATGTAGTGTATTGTTTGAATGGAAGTGTATTTACAGATGGTAGATGGAGAAACATCCCCTCCAGCATTACTTACAGAAGCAGACTTAATTGCTTTAATGGAAAAACATGGAATAGGTAAGACAAAATAGCCATTAACACTTCTTTCAACATGTTTTTTCTAACCTTATGCAGTACTGTTATCAATGTTATGTATGTTTTTACCTAAACTGTTGTTCCTGTGGTGATAAATTTTGTTTTGGTTTTATTTTAGAAAGAGGTAATAAGATTAAATAATAATTGTTTGTGTGTGTTATATGAGAGAGGAAAGAAAGTTATTAGTTCATAGTGTCCAGTTAATTTAATATATATTAGCATGTGTTGACTAAAATAAGTATTTTGGATATTTAAATGACATGATAAATTCTGATTAAGAAGTTAGCACACAAGATCACATACAAAGTTGTAATGGTTTTTAAACGAGACCCAAACAAGTTGTGGGTCTCATTTAAATGACATGATATTCATTTGGTGAATGCTGTCAATTGGAAGTAAATAACTATAGAGATAATAAAATGAAATGACAACTGACCTCACATTACTATCATGAGTTCTGTATAACAAGGCAGGATACACATATCAATGTACTTACTTTCAGATCCAGATTATCAGTGACTACTTGGTCTGCAAATTGTTTGCTTCAGAATGATAATGAATTAGTATACTGAAGAGTAATAGTAGACATAGACATTAATGCCCAAAAGAGACATGAATACCTTTTTAGTTAAGTGCTAGTAATAAAGTAATTTTATCTGTACAGTATTTTTACTTGCTACTGACTCACATACTGTTAATTAACATATATTACTGTTTACTATCCTCTTTAAAAAAAAGAGAACTAAGTGTAACAATCTATTTTCATACAACTGTGAACTAAAATACTGACCGTAAGTTTGTGTTGATCAAATATCAGTTGTCATGTTTAATAGTCTATGTAATCATCTAAGTGTCTTAATTACTAGTTAGTTAATTAGTTTTTAGGTACTGGAGAGCAAAAGAATTATATAGAATAATCCATGTGATGTGAAATTCGGTACACTGGAGAAAAACAAAAGATGGATTTCAAGAACACAAGAGTCATACAGGAGTCTTTAATACATATCTGTTGGCATTACTTCTTTGTGTCAGAGATGATTATCATATAATTAATTGGAATAATACTAAAATAATTGGATATGCATCACATAAAAGAAGCTTTTTATGCCCAACTGAATGACAATATGTTCAGCCATTACAATACAGAAATAGCAAAATGTGATACCTCTTATGAAAACATCCAAATAGTTGAAGTCACAATAAAGTGAGTGAAAAGTATGTGTCTTTTATACAAATAGACTCAGGTTCGAATCCAGGCTTCTATTACTATATTCAATCTTTTCATGAAACTAGCCATAGATTAGAAACTGAAATATTGCAAAAAACTTGTGTAATCATATAGGCTACTGATTGTGACAGTTGGCTATGAACTTAATACAAATTAAAGCTTGTTTTAATATGACCTCTGGCTACTGATTATGACAGTTGGCTATGAACTTAATACAAATTAAAGCTTGTTTTAATATGACCTCTAGCTACTGATTGTGACAGTTGGCTATGAACTTAATACAAATTAAAGCTTGTTTTAATATGACCTCTGGCTACTGATTGTGACAGTTGGCTATGAACTTAATACAAATTAAAGCTTGTTTTAATATGACCTCTGGCTACTGATTGTGACAGTTGGCTATGAACTTAATACAAATTAAAGCTTGTTTTAATATGACCTCTGGCTACTGATTGTGACTGTTGGCTATGAACTTAATACAGATTAACGTTTGTTTTAATATGACCTCTTCTACGACAAGTTTTTGTTTATTTTAAAATTTTCCAAAATCTGTTGAAATAATATAATACAATTGTAAAGATTTGATTTTATATCATGAAACTTTGGTATGTTTCTGTGAAACATTTGTGGAACATGACAATCATTGAATGTAGTTTAGAGCAATATTGATTTATTTATTTTGAATACTCTTACTGTTAGAACTGGATGATTAATGTAATTTACTAACCATTTAAATGAACAGATTGATTTATCTTCAAGCTTATGTATAACATTTTGATTATTCTTACAAGACTAATCTTCCTATTATTACCATCTTGTTTTTTTTTAAAGATATCTTGAAACTACCCTTTGATTAATATGATAGACATCTTCAAGTACACCAATTTATTTTAGGATTAAGTTTCTTTTTTAATTGTAAACTTGTTTTAGATGAAAATATATGATGTAAGCAACATTACATTAAATCTATTATAAGCTGAAAATATGATCGACACCATTCCTTTGGCTAATCCCGACAATTTTTTACAAGACCACAATAAAACTACTGAATCTTTGTTGATGAAAATAAATATTACCTTGTGACATTGAGTGTAAGTCAGAAAAATACTAAAAATAACAATTTCAGATTTTATTGGACATTACCAAATTAAAGAAAATAGTATCTTATTGTTACAGACTGGAATAAACTAATTTGTCATTAAACGTAATTATCCTTATATTCATGTAATAAAACTAGTAAACATGTTTTCACAAAGTGTGATAGATATTACATAATTCAATGAAAACAAACTAACTACAATCCTAGAAAAACAAAGACATTTATTATATGGCAAGAATACTTGTGATGATATTGGATGACTTCTTGCTGAGGTTAAAATGATTCATAAGATGAAATCAAAGTTTTAAAAGAAATATCATAAACATGGAAATGCAAAAAATCTTTAATTATCAACATTTTGGAGTCTTTTTCTTCTAATTCTATTATCAGCATGAAAAACTTAAAAAATAATTAACGTTATAAGCATAAAAACATCATAATATGTTAAGTGGAGATGTTGATACTGATGAAGTTTTATAAAAACACTTTAAAATGATTAATACACTTACAAGCTGGAAGAAATGGTAGAAATGTGTGTGTGCTGAGAAATCAATAAGTTAACCTGCTTATTGTACTAGGCCGTGTTTATGAGACGTGACGACAGCCAGACTTTTTTCCTTTTTTTCAGTGCTTCTTATCTAGGTAGAGCTAGTCATAATTAAATGGGAATCTTGTTTATGTAAATAGTGCATGAGCGCATTGTCCTACAAGATTTTATGTTTGGCATGCAATTTCATTATTTTATTTTTGACTTTAGAAAATTACTATTTAAAGTGAAGTGTGTGTCTGGGAAAAAATACACAGTCGTACATCTATCATTTCATATATGTTCCTTATACATTTCCACATTTCCTCATCAGTTGGCACTAAACTTGACACAGTGATATAGGATGACATCAGGAAGGTTATGAAGGGGTTGGGGGTTGGACCCCCCATCTTCTATATAAATGAACTACAATATGTGTATGTATGTGTTCCTTATATGTTCGCCCCCCCCCCCCATCTATTGGTACCTTTATGTATTTTTATTGCACTTTTAATGCTTATTATGCTAAGAAAAATAATAGAAGCACAATTTCCTATCCTTTCCAATTTCCAGTAAGCAACAATAAAAAGTAATTTGCTTGAGATACAATATTTCTACCTAGATGGTAAGGTGCAAAGAATAACGTTCCTTCATAGATTGAAATTAGTATCTTAAAATTGCATATTTACTCAATGAAATATTTTTAAAAAAGTGTTTTAACTCATGTAATATATTTGTTCCTAGTTGACAGTTACGTTTTAAAAACATACTTCTTAATTTCTTTGCATTATTTTCTTCTTGTGGTAAAATAACAACATTTTATTTACCAGGTACAGATGCTACACATGCTGAACATATTGAAACCATCAAGTCCAGGTTCTATGTGGGTTTAAATCCAGAGGGTAGGTTTATTCCTGGAGAGCTTGGCATGGGATTAGTGGAAGGTGGGTGTATACCAAACTGTTAGTTTGTATATATATGGAAAGCATAATATACAATAGTATTCAGAATTTGTTTGTTCATACTACAAAAATTCATGTTATACTTTTTTTTTGCATAACTATGTTAAAAGGTTTTAGTGCAAAAGTAATAAATTATCAAAATTAACATGTTTAAATTTCAATGTTAGTGGAATTGTGTAATTTTTCATGGTATTCACCAGTTACAGTATTGCATCATACATTCCATTTTAAACAGTGCATTTGTGGAGGATGCAAAGTAATTGGTATATTTGAATCTTATTAACAAAATATTACTTGTGAAATCACAGAACATGTATTGGATCAAGGTATTTAAAATATTAATTCTAAAAAATACATTAAAGTTTTGATAAACTCTGTAAGTTAGATAATGTATGTATCACTTCAAAATACAAACACAGCTGATAATTTAATCAGGTACACAACCTTGGCTCTTAAATTTAGGCATAAAGTTGCCTGAGAAATGCTAAACTGTCGAACAAGCCTTGAACGTTTTTGAGAAAATTACAAATCTTTCACAGAGTAAAATTTAAGATTCCACAATCATTGCAGCAACCATATATACATATGAAATATTTATGTAAAGCTTTCAAAATTTTGTTAATTCATTGCATTTATAGGTTGTTTCATATTTGCATGATGCCAAAACTCGTAGTGGAATCTCAAAATGTTTGTTTAGTGTAATAATTTATTTGAATATTACAAAAATATTTATTTCTAACAGTTAGTGTAATAATTATATGAAAATTAATAAAATATTATACAAATGTTAAGCTTTAGGTAACCATGTAGTCATTGTTGGATTTATATAGTTCACTTGAAATCTGTGATCTTGTATATTTTTTGTTTATTACATTGTAAATGATGAAGATTTTCTAACAGAAATATATTTTTATCATAAAGGTTATGATTTAATGGGATTTGAAATGTCCAAGCCACATTTGAGAGCTGAATTTGAAGCAGATTTGAAAAGGTGACATCAAATGTAATTTTGACATAGTAGTTAGAATTAAAACTTGTATCTCATTCAAGAAGTGGATTGTTAATATTTTAATTTTCATTTCATGATTTTAACCTGGTGAAGTGTAATTTTTAAAGATAAAATGTACATGTAAACTCTTATAATAGTCTTAATCTCTCATCAGTCATAAAGGATTTTCTTTTTTTTTGTGTGTGGTACTGCATTTGAGATCTTTTCTCTCTCTCTTTCTGTTTTGGCAAGCTTCTAGTAGTATTAGAAATAGTTGTATAATAGTATACATAATTATTAAAGGAATAAATGACAGAAATATTTCAAGAAAATTTTTAGACTTCAATTTCAAATTTTTTAAATTTCAGAATCTGTGAAGGAACGAGAAACCCACAAGGTAAAACAATTGACAAGAACGTTTTTCATGTTGAAATGATTTATAAATGTATGTAAATTGTAAAGTTTAGGCATACATAAAGATGGAAACAGTGTCTATCATAAAACTGGAGCTGTATTGTTTCACGTTAAGTACAAGCTGAATGCCTGTCATATAACGGGAAATAGTGATTAATATTTCATCTCTAAAGATTAATTATATTCTCGTAACAATATATATGTATGGATAATGACTATCCTATTTCCAGTATATCACAAAAACGACATTTTTTATGTATATTTGGTTATCTCTTTAATGTATTACTTAATTATCATTTTGACTTCATATAATTTTAACTATTTTCTTGATAAATTTTCTATCTTCTTGATAAATCCTTGTAGTTTGAAACTTGTAAAAAAATTTATTCTCAAAGACATATTTCTACTTGGTCAACTGTATGACCCTGCAAATTATTAATTATGATGGTGAAGACAGTGAATTGAATTTTATTATGAATTTCAGGGTCTTTTCTTTGGACTGTTTTCCTGGTTTTGTTTTGTAAGCCTGCTGAGTTGAAGAAGCATGCTTTAATTTTGGTATTTTCGAAATTTAAATGTGGTGCAGGTAAAACATATGGGTTATTATAGAGTTGTACCCAAGGGTTCCAACTGGAGAAAATTTGGTGATGTTGCATCAGTGTGTCTCCTTGACAACCAAGCAAACATAATGGAGAATTTCAGCCAATGATTATGATTTTTGTACCACAGCAATACCAAGCACGAGGCATGCGTATACCTAATTGGATTTTATTACTGAACATGATCTCTACCCACCTATCCTTAAATCTAATTATATGCCTAAAGTAGCACATCATCTGTTTTATATGTACGTATTATTGGCTGGAAGAATTTTAAAAAGACAAACTTGCTTGTTGTGGCAGAAAGCACAGTCGTTTCATGCAAGTTGCATGTCAAATGGTACTGCAACAGCTGAGGTTACGACATGATGGATGAACAGACTGAGAACTTTTTGTCTTTATATAGTAGACTATTAGAAGATTAGTATATGCATATATCTATGAGGTGTAGCTTTATTTATTTACTGAAAATTTTGGTATGTTTTAGATAAATTAGGGAAAGTAAAACTGTTAAAGTTACATTGTTGGCTGTAAAATTCTTATTTTGTTGTTATTATATTGCATATCTTTGTATACAACATATACTAATGTAGTTTACTATATTGATACTGATTTTTAGGATGTTGTAGAAAAAAAAAACCTGTTTTAGAAAATATACGATTTGATGATTTTTAATCTAATTATTTTGACCAAAGGTGCTGGGAACACAATTTGTTCTAGCATGTAAAACTTGTGCATTCCCATGTTTTAATAGCATTGATGCATGTACACTGTAAAATTTTCACTTTAATATTTTCTCTATAGTGGTGTTGCAAGAACAGATTCAGAAGTACAGAGCAGTTTTTGTGGAAGCTATGGACAAGGTGAGGTTGTCTGTTACAATGAATTGTTTGGTAATTTTAAGGTTAAAGGTTTATATTTTAGAAATGTGAAAATTTCATTTTGCCAGTGTGTGTGTGTGTGTGTGTCTTTCTACAATAAAATAGTCTTCTGATAGCAGTGGATGGAAATTTTTGATGTGAATATTTGGATCCGAATCAAATATGTTTTAAGTTTCTCTGACACAGTCATTTAATTTGTTGTTGTCTATGCCAACATGTTGTGGCTTACTTGTAAATGTAAACTTAAAATTTTGTTTTCAATAATTTTTGCATTCAAGTTTTTGCTGCATGTCTCATTCTTACAAATAAACAAAAACATTACCCTAATTTCAATTTTGATTACATTAAAATATATATTTTGGTTCATAGAAGGGAATTTTCCATGGATCTGAAAGTTTCTGCCTTATTTTGTTACCTTGAAGCTCATTTTGGAGACTTTGCAAATCCAATTAGAAAATTTTAATGGGTTGGGAAGTTAGTGGGTGGGATGGAGATACTGATGAAATGTTTCTGCAGAAAGCCCACCTTAGACATGCAAACATGTCTTGTGTTAGCTAGCAAAGTATACGATCACTGACTTTATTGGTTACTAGATTGACTTGAGTGCTAAAAATAACATTCATGGCTTGACATAATATCGTTAATATAACCTTCATGGTCCTATCATTGTATCTTTGTATGGAATGACTAGCCAATAGAAGATCAACTAGGATCTTCTAATCACATTCAACTGCTTTTTTGCTTTTGTAATTTTGAATATATTTGGAATTCTTGAAAAAGCACAAGAATTAGATTCTAAAAATGAGCTGTAGTTTTCTTGGTTTGAACAAATTATAATGGTGTTAATTGCAAGTGCATGAGCTTGAGCATGGTGTAATAGTCTTACCCACTTATTTTGTGATTTGACTGAATTAAATTTCACTTGTAGTTAGAAAGTTGTTTTATTTAATGTAAGTCTGGGCTGAAATATTTAGGCCATCAATTGTAATAAAGCATGGATTAGTATATAGGGACATAGGCGTAAGCCAACTTTCAGCCATCTTATGATCTATCGGTAAACAACTACTCAAAATAATGCATAGATTTTGTGAAAAATGCAGTTATGAGACAAAAATATATTATCTGTGTACTGTACTTCAATAATTGTCAAGTTATTTAAATTGCTGGTTGAAAAATTGCATAAATTGTTGTGATCTTTAAAGAATGTACATAGCATAGATTACTTTTGTGTGAAAAATTGAACAATTAATTAAAATTATGAAATTCTGACAAAATTACTTTAAAGTCATAATTGATAATTAACACAAATAAAAAAACAAATGTATCTAAAGCATGGCAAAGTTTAGAAATATAAAGAAATAATTTTAACCATTTCTTTGTATTTTTAAAAGATTTGCAACATATATATATATTAACTAATCTGCAGTGCATCTCTTTTTTAGCATATGACTTTTATAATAATTACTTTATACTAGCAGAAATACTGCCCTGCAGGTGGCTGTTTGTGCTAGTAGTTATTGATCTCATTGATAAAAATTTAGAAAAAGGGAACATTTTTTAAAAACAGATTTTTTTCTGGGAGTTACTGCACAGGAAAAGTGTTCGGATTGTGTTCTTTAGTCATACACAACATATTACATCGAAATGATTCAATGTACAGAGTACAAAAGTTTTATAAGTTTGACTGATATAAATTGTAATGTTTTTGTATATTAAAAGTGATACCATTTATTGAAAAGTAATTGTTTTTTACAAACTCCAGTTTTTCAGTACTACATTTAAAAATTATATCCAACACTCATGTACAGTCCTAGTGAAAGTTGTGTTCTTGTTGTGAGGAGTGTACATCTATTTTAAATTGTGTTCTTTTATAAAGAAATGGTTGTTGCACATACCACAGTTATTCTTCTAATTGTCTGAACCTTGAATACCCAAAGTGTGGAACTTTTTATGGATTTTTGTTTGTGGTGACATTCAATAGATGGTGTGGGAGCTTTGGTTACATACATAGATACTGACATATACACTTCATCCATTATAGTAAGATTATTATTGTTTTAACTAGGCAAACAGGTTGGATGAGGCATTAGCTCAGTATATTGGAGAAGCCCAAGAGTTTGTTCCTGATCGTAAGTATCAAAGGCTCATCACCATTTTTATCTAACAATTTTTAGTTTTCTCTTTCTGTTGGTTTGATTTTTCATTTCCTAATCAGGTTATTCCCATGAAAATTGGTGTTTGACTGTCCAGTGTTGACATTAGGAAATAGAGCTATATGAGTATTAGCTACTAATGTCACTCAAACCCATTTTATATGTTATTAAAACTATCTAATTATTACAAAACCATGTAATGTGTTCAATACTGAATATTAATCCTCTCGTTACGGGTAGGTCAGAGTGTGCATGTCACGACCTTTTATGGAGTTACACTCAAAATTTAATTAAAATACTTTATTATCAATGTATATGAATAAACTTGGCATCAAAATATAAGTAACAAATCAAATTTCAATGTTATATATATGTTTTAAGTTCTTAATTTTATAAGAAATTATTTATGCCCTCAATCTTCCCTGGTATGAGAATTATGACATCTGTTCTCTAGGCCTATCCTTTTCTTTAATTCATTAACCACCATTACTTGAAGTATGAATTTTAATGTAAATCACTCATTATAATATAGATATTACTAAAGCAAAGTCTAATTGTTTAGCCTTTAATGTTATTTGTATACACTCTTAAACTAGAAAATCAGACCCACTTGCCTCACCCACCTGTCACTACCTCTTTTAAAAATTGCCAATAATTCTTACTGATGTTTTATGTTATATCATTTATAACCTATAGAAAGGCAAAGTTTTAACCATGTTGAAAGTTTATTTCGTGTTGTTCAGATTGACAAGCAAAGGAAATTAATTTAAGCCCCTTTTATCTTAGATAGAAAGTCAGTTAAATTATAATAGTTATAGGACATTGTTTGCTTTGTGCATGTTATTATTTTGTGTTCTTAGATGTCTTATTTAAGTAAATAAAAATCCTTAAATTTTATTGGCAACTGAGAGCAAAAAAAAAGAGGCTAAAGTTAGGTACTATTTTTCTTCTTTTTCATCTATATTCTTTATTTATGGTTTTAAAACCTGTTAGATTAGGTAAGATAATGAAAAAAAAAATTCTTCTCGTGAACAGCTTGTGTTTTATGACATTCTGTCAGATGTTAAGTTGTGTTTGCCAATTGTCTATTAAAGGCTTGTACTTCTTAATCTAATAAATATATACCATGTTGTTGTTGGGCTTAATTTTCTTCTACAGTAGGTGTCTGTGACTTGTTTGTGATAAATTCAATGATAAATGAACAGCATGCACTCCACTTGTTTTCAAAATAATATATATATATATATATATATATTCTGAACAAGTTAAATGTATGTACAACAAATTTTTTACACTATAGATATTATA
>NW_013667337.1:110497-157715 GCF_000517525.1 Limulus polyphemus | reverse complement strand
ATAAGTCACCAGCCAGAAAATAGGTACTGGAATGTGGAAATATCTGCTCCATGTGACAGGCAGCCTGGCATGGCCAGCTGGTTAGAATGCTCATCTTGCAAACATGCTTGCCTTTTCAGCTGTGGGGGCATTATAATATGACAGTCAATCCCACTTTTTGTTGGTAAAAAAGTAGCCCAAGAGTTGGTGGTGGGTGGTGATGACTAGCCCTCGTATAACTTTGCACAAAATTCAAACCAAACCAAACCATGAGACAGATGTGAGGTAGTTCTCTGTATACAAGGTGAAGTAAAATACAATGCAACTATCCCATAAAACAGTAGATTATTTTTTTGATTGGACAATCTGCAGAAAATTACACCCCAGGCTGAATTTAGTTCATACCGTCAACCAGGTTTTGTGTGTTCTAAATTAGCACATAGAAAAATTAAAAAATTTGGGAGGTCTGATATTTATATACTGTAGGAGAGTGAATAATGTTGTATTTGCATACTACATGTTCACTCTGTTATGTGCAATAATTAGTAGGTAGAAAGCTAACAACTGATATTTTTATATCTTGTAGTGCAGTGGCTATTGTAGGATTACAAAAATTGAGATATACTTTGTTTATTTGTTTTTGTGTTCTCTGTATGCTAAAAGTTGTGGTTTAAAGGCTGAAAGCTGATGAAATATTAGAAACCAAATAGGTCTAAAATTTGTGATAAAAATTACATAAACTGCAGATGTTTTTTCCACTTCCTAATTTGTCCTTTTCAGAGTCTTTGCATATTAAGTTTCTGTTTTAAATATACAATACCACAGGCTGTGTTGTTATGGGTATTACAAGTAGGCCAGGTAGAGATTCAGAAATAGGTTTATAAATTCTATTAAATACAGATGGAACCTAAAAAGAGAGTATGGTTAACAGGTTTATTTAGACTAGAATTTTCTGAAGATCATAATAAAGTTACATTCATTGAGTGTCGGGGCTGTTTCAGAAGTAATAAATGTTTTTAGAAGATAACTTTTTTATTCAGCTGTTTAAGGTACAATATATTGAGTGTCACTGTTTTTTCTATCAGAGCAGTAAAAGTGATTTCATTCAGTACGAAGGTAGAAACATTATAAACCTATTTTCATAAACCATAAATTGTATTTTTCAGTTTTGACATGATAAAAGTTTCTAATTAGAAATTATTTCAGACATCACACTTGATTATTCATTGCACTTAAACTTCTCAATAACTAGAGATTCTACACTTTCGTTTTGTTGAGAAGCAACCTTTGGTTAACTTACTTTTGTAATCCTATTACTTGACTTTACAAGCATATTCTTTTTTTTAATATTGTTTAACAATATTCAATTGTCTATCATTATTCAAGGTTGATAAGCCTCATTCTTAGGCCTAACTTCTTGACAATGGAAACCTTCTTGCAAACAACGATACTGGGTATTATGTACAAAATCTGCTATAAAATATGCCTCAAGCCTATTATGCATCTATATTCTGAAATGTAAAATGGTTTGGAATTTTGAGAAGCACATATATATATATTTTCAAGTTTAAGTTGTGGCTATAAGTTCTTTATGTTTCTTTTCTTGGTATTCATAATAAGTATATCCTTATTCTTCTGTTTAATTAATATTTTGTTTTACTGTTCAGTATGAAAGTTGCAAATATTAAATTTTGTACTTGATCTCACAGTATTGACTAGGTTTGTTCAAAGCAAACTGTTTGCCTACTGTCAATTTTAATGTAACTGTAAGTTATTGATCAAAACAGTAACATTAATAAAGGCTTATTAAAGAAGAAAAAAAGATTAACTATCTTATTATGATATAATCTTTTTTTTACAACTAATTTTGTTCAAAAGATTAATAATGTTTTGCTAACCAAAATACTGTTATTTTCTTGACATTTTTGATTTTTTGTAGAGAAAAAATACTTTTATTTCTTTGTACAATTCGGAAATTTCTTACTATTGGATCATCTTTATAGAAAAATATTTGTTCATGTTAACAAGAAGTGAACTCACACATTGTTATCTTGTCTTTTGTAGCTGTAGAAGATAGTGGCTTGCAACCTGTTATGAAGTGTCCAAGGTGTGGTAGTGCTGATATTGTGATAAGAAACAGGAAGAATGGCCAAGGGTAGAATATTTTTATTGTGATGCTAACTATAAAATTTATCTATTTTGACTAGTATAGTATTGAATCAGAAAAGGGGGCTGATCATGGCCTAGTGGTTAACATTCCAAACTGCAGATTCAAGGATGTATGGTTTGTGTCCTGTTGTTGCAAAAAGTATAACAATCCTTTGCAATTTGGAGCCTTGGGAGTGTTGTAAGGGTGACAGTGAAATTACAGTAGTCCAAGAGTTGGTGGTGGGTGATGTTGAATGGTTGCTTTCCCTCACTATCATTATGGAGGTCTACCACAGATAGCCAATGTGTATCTTTGTGTGAATATCTAAAACAAAACAAACCAATCTGAAAAGTGGGTATTTTGTGTAAAAAATTTGTTAATATGTAGGAAACCTTTTTATTGTAGTACAGCATTTGTTCAGTAATTATTTTTGTGATATAGTCTTGGTCTGCTATTGAATTATAGCTTTCATTCAAGTAGCCTAAAGCTTGAAGCAAAATAAATAAGAAAAAAATAATTGATAAAAAATATTCATAATTGATAGAATTTTTTTTAGACAAAATATAAAGTATAAAGTTGCAGATTTAATTTTATTAATTTCAACTTTAAAGAATTTGAAAACTGCTCAAAACCTCAATTTAAAACAGCTTAACATTATGTGTATAAGTCAGAAGAAAACTTGACTTAATAAAATGTAAGCTTACATTACTGATTTAGAAATTTTACATTGGGAAATAAATACAAACACATACATGAACATCAATTTGTGAGACTTTACTGAACAGTTAACTAAAATTTCTTCTCAAATTTAAGAGCATGAAACTTGCATATAAAACATAAATTTATTAATAAAAGAATTAGAAGTCTTTCACTTGTTGGATAATTGTGAAATTATCACTGTATTTTATACATTTATGCTGCTATTTAATAATTTTAAGAAGGTTTATTTTAATATTTTATTTCAATGTTTAATGGTACTTTACAAGATCTTCATGCATCATTTTTGTAGATTTTTTCTGTCTTGTATGGGATTTCCCCAGTGTCGTAGTGCCCTCTGGCTTCCTGGATTTGTTGAAAACATTATGGTAGAAAACTCCTTGTGTTCAGAAGTAAGTTGCTTATAATTAGTATCATGAATCCATTAAAATAGTTATTTGTTTCAGTGTCTGTTATAAGATAACCTGTCTAATTTGGTTTTAACTTAAAATATCCCAGAATCAACTTAAACCTTATTATGACAACTAGCTAAGGGGTAAAAGAATAAACAGGTTTAAACATTAACAATGTTGTGCTGGAATCCACTTGATATCATTAGTAACCTGAGGATGCTGTTGAACTATGGTGACATTTTTTCATTTATAAATCTATTCATTCTTTTATCCTAGTTTTTAGCTATGATAGATATTTATCACTTCACCTGGTTATCAAATGCTGGACTAACTTAGCAGAAGGTGAGGGGGACCTCTTTAAATAGTAGTTATTCTTTTTTAGTGAATTTAAGATAAAGTACTACTCAGACCAATGACCAGGCTAATTGCCATTAATATTTAATTTTATGGTTTATTAAGTCTTGAATGCAACTATTTCTATTTATTTAAGACTTGTACTGAAGCATTTAAGATCCAATAGCTCATGTGGTTATAATGTCTTCTTGACTGGCGAAAACATAAGATTTGAGTTCCATTGAGTGTAATTTTTTCCCTCTTTAGAAAATATTTATTTTTATCCTTTAATGTCCAAAATATATGTGATAGGAATGACAATTAGTTTGCAGGTTTATTCAACTGACAGAATAAAGTTTATGCCTTTGAAATGTTCTAGTTTTGTAAAGCCTTGTAAAATGAACATGAATGCCTTGCTCATGCTTATACATATATTTTGCTCTTACACATGTCTCTAATATATAATGTTTCAACTGTTTAAAAGTTGTTTTTTTTTATTTACGAGTAAATAGATATTTTCATTATGAAAATTTAGTGTTACCTTAAAGTTGTAAAGAGACTCTGGATTAGATAGCTTATTTAGTTTATAATCTCAGACAAAGATGATTTATACCAAGAGTTAAGGTAGGTTTTTTCATTGTCCTTGAGATTTCAAGAAATGTCAGAATTTTAATGTGAGTCCTCTGGTGTACAATAAATTGTGTTAGTTCACAGGGTTTATTGCTACACACTCATCCTGTAATGTGAACTAGTTGAATCAATGTTAGGTCTAATGTTTTAGATTTTGAGCAGAACGTTATGTGTTTTTATCTGTAGCAACATCATAGATACAAAGTACATTAAAAGGATGCTATTCAAATTTTGCATTAAGAAGTAATTGGTGTATATTATGAATCTAGGCTAATTGTACTGCTTTTCAAGCAGGTGACTATAGACAGTGTATATAAAGGCATTGTGCTGTACAACTGTTATATTTCATGTACTGCCTGTTATAATTCATTTCAGAATGTTTTACTTAGTGACATTGAAACTACTATATTCACTGCTTTGGTTGCCTCCTTATGGTGCTTCCTTATCAGTTACTAGTCCATGCTTGTCAGATATTATACTGAGTACTACAGTCCTTAAAATTTTGTTAACGTAATACTGATGTGATCAGTACTGAATTAACCTATCACAGGGCCCCTAGGCACAAAAAAAAGAACGTTTGGCATGGGGCCTCATGAATATATTGTCTGAAATCAAGGATGTTTAATCTATTATTCTTTCAATTGGCTTTATTGATAATTGATAATGCAAGCAATGTACATTATTATAATCGATAAGATGAAAATATAATCAAATTGTGAACTTCATTTGACCTCCTGCTGAATGTACATTATACATTTCATCATGATGTTAAAAAATAGCTCATTTTGTACTATGTGATTTGTTTTTAAAGGGTCAAAATTTTTAATTCAATTTAACTGATTAATATAATAATATATAGTCATGAAAACATGAGGCCCTAGGCCATGGCCTCATGTGCCTTACGTGTTAATCCAGCTCTGGATGTAATATAACAGCCAACCATTTCTATACCACATCTTCATTGGTATTACCTTAGACAAGCTATCCTAAACACTTAAAAGTTTGAATGATTATTTTATTAATCCATTTTTTTTTGTTTTTATTTTTATTTAAATGATGTACTCTTATTTTTTATATATATATATTTGGTTTTTGCCTTTTGTTTCACCTTAAATAACTTTTAAGCGAGATTTATATGAAGGGTGTAATAGTTTTTTGTTTGTGTTTTCTTAGAAAAAAGTTATATATAATGTTCTGTAGGCTCTGATTCTTCACTTAGCTGTTCTTTTTTGATTAAAATGGTAACATTTTAGTAAGGCAAATTCATTATATCTTTGTTTTCTTAACAATTTAGTGTCATCCTCAACGTGTTCAGAAACTACATTTTAAAGTGAAGAGAGGATCTTTGTCACCTTTCTATCCAGATGAGTAAGCAAACTATCTTTTTCTATGTGGATCAGCATCTAATGTTAATTTGCCACACTTTGTGTTATCATCTTTCTATCCAGGTCCACTTTTTTGTATTTTATCAGTTTCAGCTTGTATTGTTTTGTATTTCAGAATGTATTGGGAATACTTTGATTTCATCAATTAATAAGATATTTTTGTCTTTGGAAAGAGAATTTGATTTTTTTTGAAAATTAAGTATTTTATGATACTACATATAATATTGGACTAGTGACAGCCATTTAAGACTGTATGTGATGTTTCAGGGGAGAAAAAGGAATTAACAAGTAATTGCTGAAAATGAATTTTAATGTAGATTTTGTCTAAAAAACAAAAACTTTCACCATGGCAATGAAATAATTTTGGTTGTAGTTTGAAGTTGCGATCAGATATATAAATATCTAAGTTTTTATTTCAGCTATAATTACTGTATTATCAAAATCCTTATTACATTATATGCTAATAAATGATGTTGTTTTGGTCAAAGGTTTTCTGGTTGCTTAGGTGGTTGCGATACTAGACTTATGGAGACTCTAGGTGTCAGACCTCTCTCTAACCCGAACATAGGTGAGATTAAGTGTTTAATGTTTATTAAGTCCAGTGAAACCTACCATTTCTTTGCGACACTAGACTTGTGGAGAAACTAGGTGTCAGAACTCTCTAACCTAAACATAAGAGATTAAGTGTTTGATGTTTAGTAAGCCTCAGTAAAATCAATTTTTTGTGACATTGAGCTAATGGAGAAATTATGTGTCAGACTCTTCTCTAACCCAAACATAGAAGAGATTCAGTGTTTATCTTTTAGTAAAACCTACAGTTTTTTGTTGACTTCTTTAGATATGTGATAAAGATTTTATTTTTATTTATGCACTTTCGTGAGTATGCTATGATTTTAAAACTTGAAAACAAGATGTAATGTGGTGTCTTATTTTCTGCTTAATTCTTAAACAGTTTTTAAAAAAGGTATTTCACTATTTCAACATTTATTTCAGATGACAATTTTTTTTCAAACTTTAATGTAAGATAGGACAGATCAAAATCTCACTCAATGTTTCAGCTGGTAGCTTTTATCTGTCTTTGTTACTCGGTGTTTCAGCTAGTAGCTTTTATCTGTCTTTGTTACTCGGTGTTTCAGCTAGTAGCTTTTATCTGTCTTTGTTACTCAGTGTTTCAGCTGGTAGCTTTTATCTGTCTTTGTCACTCAGCGTTTCAGCTGGTAGCTTTTATCTGTCTTTGTTACTCAGTGTTTCAGCTGGTAGCTTTTATTTGTCTTTGTTACTCAGTGTTTCAGCTGGTAGCTTTTATCTGTCTTTGTTACTCGGTGTTTCAGCTAGTAGCTTTTATCTGTCTTTGTCACTCAGCGTTTCAGCTGGTAGCTTTTATCTGTCTTTGTTACTCAGCATTTCAGCTGGTAGCTTTTATCTGTCTTTGTTACTCAGAGTTTCAGCTGGTAGCTTTTATCTGTCTTTGTTACTCAGTGTTCCAGCTGGTAGCTTTTATCTGTTTTTGTTCAAATGTTCCCTTTATCATGAAGTTTCTGTCTTTTTTTGATAAATGATAAACTTAAAACTGTTATTTGTTTGTTGTATACTGCTGTTAACAAGGCTTTTTTTTACTCAATATAAGAGCTTATCAGGTTTGTTTGGCTACAATAAAGCCTCAAAATTGGAGGGCAGTCTTAGTTAGTCACCAACATATTATGCTACCTTTTTTTTTTTATTCCTGTAAACTCCCAGTGGAGCATAGGGCCGCAACAACACCTTGCCAATGGAAGGTGTTGTTGCAGTTACTTGTAGCAGGTTGGTTTTTATGGGGTGGAGTTGCTAGCCCCGCACCCAACCCTCCCCCTTTCTCATCCTGGACTTGGGACTAGGCAAAGGCGGATGTTGGCATGTTTGGTGTGACGGGGATTCGAACTCGTGACCCTCAGATTACGACTCGAGCACCCTAACCACCTGGCCATGCCGGGCCTATTCTGCTACCTAGTACTTAGTATTCAATCATATATTGTTGACACACCCTTGAATTATTTAGTTTGCCTAATCTTTTTATTAATAAGCTGATGTAAGACTAACAGACCTATAATTAATGGGACAATTTTTGTCACCTCCCTTGAAAAGAGGAGTAACATCAGCCAACTTCCAATCTTCTCGCACCTGTCCACTATTTGAGGACCTTCAAAAAATAATAGCAAGTGGCTCACATATCTAGTCCTTAATCTCTTCCAAAATCATTGGGTAAATTTTATCAAGTTCAGAATATTTATCTTTCTTTAAACTTTCCATTTTTTCTTAACAAGGTTGGACTTAATATGATCATTTTTTTGAAACTTGTTTCCATCTTGCATCTGTTCAGGTTAAGGAATGTTGCTTAAATGTTCATATGAAAAAAATGAAGAAAAAGTAGAATGTAATAACCCAGAAATCCCATAATCATCAAATATTAGCCTCCTGGTGTCATCCATCAAAGGCTTTACTCCTGTCCTGACATTTTGCTTACCCATAACCCTATCACCACAGGTATCCTTTACTGCACATGAGATAAAGTTTTAGTGTTTTACTTTTTGTTTATGTTATACCAATTAGAATAGTATAAAATCTTAGCTAATAATCTATATTTTAAGTTCTTAATTCTACAAAGCAATATTTAAAAAAATCCTGAATTTCAACTAGTGTGACCCATGTGATACATTTTCTCTTAGCATGTCATCATCCCCATTTTATCCAGTAAGAAATTAAACTTAAATTACTCTGTATAAAATCGTTATTGCTCAGACAAACCATAATTTTTATAGTCTTTAATTTTGTTTGGTTACAGAGCTATCGAATAGAAAATCAGACCCCACTTGCCACACCCACCTGTCACATCCCATCTTTCAGAATTCATTATATATTACCTATAACTAATAGAAAGTCAAGGTTTTCATCTATCAAATGACGTATTGTATAATGTTATGTTCTGAACAGTTAGATGACAATTTCGCTCAGAGTACCAACATCGTTCCCTTGGGAAAGTTAATGACTAGTTTGGATGAATTTGTAATTTCTCTTGTTGCATAGTTAGAAAGCCAGAAAATTTTTGAAAGGTAATTGAATTTGTTTACTTTTTGAATGTTATTAGTCTATGTTCTTTGGTGCAGTATTTAATTAAATAATAATTATTAAGTGCATTACAATGTATAGTATAAAAAATTAGGGTTAACTCTCTTCGAAAACCAACAGCAAGAAAAAAAAAGAAGATTGGGTAAGTACTTTATATCTTGTTTTTCATATTTATTCTTTATTTATGATTATAAAAGTAACTAAAATCTAAAAATACAGATCTTTTTAAGTTATTTAAGGCTATATTAGGTAAAATAAGTAATAATAATAGTAATATAATTAAAATGATTCACGAGGCATGCATGCGAGCAGCTCGTGGGTAATGTAATTCGATAGCATAACGTGAGCTTCATGTTCCCCAAGTGATTTACTATTTATAATGGAGAGGATAGTAGTTAGACATGGTTCAAAGGGCAATAAACAATATAATTTAATTATAAATAGATGTTTACTGTTATGAACTTACAGCTACTTAGAATAAATGAATAAGTCATTCTAGAAAGAAAAAAAGAGTAATTTAGATTTATTTCGATTTTTTTTATGGTTACAAAGTAGGTCAAATTGACTGATCCTGTTTTGAGATAGGGTAGAAAAAATAACAGATATACCATAACGTTTTACTAAAAAAAATCGTTTTAAATGTATTTAAGAGGTTTTAGGGATTACACAAAGGAAATTTGAGATAAGTATGTTTACTTTTAACATGAAAATTACTTTGCACATGAACTATTCAAAACAAATACTCAATTTATCCATGGACAAATCTTAATTTTATTTTATTAAAAATATTTCACTAAAAAATATGATTCTTTGTATGTGAAAGACATAATATTATCTAAAAGACTGCCAAATTTTGTGAAGATATACACACTGTATTGATAGTTAAAAGTATTAAATCTATAAAGACTTTAATTGAGAACAAAGAGGTCATGTAGTTGGTCCAATTGACTGAGCCCGTGTTGAGAGAGTTAATGTACTTGAAGAAATCCTCTCTTTCAGCCAACCTTTTTCATACAGTGTTTTTGATTTCCCATTTGACCAACTCTCTTGAACTTCCGTAGTCCTCCAAGTCTCCCATCATTGCAGTGAATTTAAACTTTTTATATTTATTCTGCTTTTCTTTAATTTTACCCCTTACATCCTTTGTTAACCTGATGTTTTACTTGTAAACATTTTTTTTTTGTATGTAAGGGACTATTTTGAATGTTTAAAAACTTTATTTTGAAACTTTTTTTCCACATTTGATCAGTATCTCTAACTAATTCAGTTGCCCAATTCATAGCACATAAGTGAATAAGCATCATGTGTACTATATTTAGAATCTCATGAGCAGAGTGAAAGGTCATTCCAGAGTGGAATTCATGGCAATAATTCAAGAAGAAATGATTCATACTGTAGTACCACTGGTGACAGTGGATTTGAATCGGTGGGATCTGGAAACTTTAGTGCAGATGTTAGAGCCATATATTCTCAAAACTCTACTACTACAAATGTTCCACCTCAGGGACTAGTCTCTTCATTTCATAACAATGGCATTGCTCTATCTTCTCAAAGGACACCAGTTTCAAGAGCTGTTCTGAGGTAATAGTATGATAATGACTTTTAACTTCTAAATCATCATTGTTGTATATATGTATTTTATACATAAGTTCTTAAATAGTGTGTTTGTTTTACTGTATGTTCTTAGAATTAATTTTTACATTGATAGCACCTGTAAATTACATGTACATGTAAAGTTTTCAGCTAATGATATATATTGATAACATATGCTTATGTTGTGAATAAAGACTGATTTTTAAAGCTATCTTTTACATTATGAACATTTTTCAGCAGTTCTAGAATGTTCCTATATTATAATAGCAGTGTTGATTTCAGTTAACTATAATTTAATCTTCTAATGAGTCTAATCTTTTCTTTCAACACTGCTTGTAAAACCTTAAGTAATTATGACATTTGTTTTCTGTTCACAGACCACTAAATCAGTCAAACATGCCAGGCCAACTAGGTCAACAAGACATTGTCTGTAAATGTGGTGAAACAGCATTATTATTGACAGTCAAGAAAAATGGACCAAATATGGGTATGTGTTTAAGTTCTGTATGAACTGGATGATAAATGAAAAGTTTCTATGAAATGTATTTTAAAGTAATTTTTTTATGCCACTGACATTGTGAATGCTTAGATACAGTAACATTTTATCCATCAAAAATGAGAAGAAATATATCTTGACAAGTAACTGCTAATAAACTACTCATCTTACTGATGAACATACAGGGATTGAAAAAACAGTGGAAACACCTCACCTTTTTTTAATTACAAGTTTTGGTGTCTATATGAAGAGAAAATGTCATCACATGATAATGTAAATTTGCAATACATTATTCTATGTTGTTGAATTTGTCTGTATACAAGTAGTATATTGTTTTTATTCAGAGAAAGATTGTAAATATTACAAACTAAAAGGGTATTTTAGATTTTTTTTAGGTGTGACATCATCTTGTCAGAATGGATGGCCTTGCTGATAGTTTGTTTACAGATGAATGTAGATTGGTGATTTGTGGATATGAGGAGATAAATTAATATGAATAATTGTTACAAAATGATACAGAATTGGTTCTTAGGACCTGAACTTTTGAGAACTTGATTTTTAGACTTTGGAAATTAGTAAAAGGAAACTAGAGGCTAAAAATCCCAGAATTTCTAAAAATATGTGCAGGGCAGTGGAGTAGAAAGATGTCTTCATGTAATTTTAAACTTTGTAGTAATTACAAATGTACATGTCTTCAAAGTGACATGATCGAGGTTGGACTCGGGTTTGATATCATGGTAACAACATCTATCCAAAGTATAACAGAGACTTTATTTAAAAATATAGGCAAAACAACATTTATATTACACAATAAAATAAAAAAAGAATTAAAAATTACTCTACATGTTTTGGTAGCTTCCTGATTATGGTAGTGGAAGCTACAGAAACATATAGTCATTTTTAATTTTTTTTTAATTTTATTGTGTAATGTAGTAAATATTGTTTTGCCTATATTTTTAAATAAAGTTTATTGCACAATATTTTCCCATTTATATTTTATAATAGAAGCTTTTAAAATAAAAACGAGTGAAATGGTAGTTGTAATAGGAATCTTCCTAAGTTATTGTTTAGGGAAATATATGCTAAAATTTCAGGTGAAACCAAATCTGGAATTTTATTCATCCCTTGTCATTGAGCTATGCTGTTTTGTGGGAATTCCACTCCTCCTCAGTAACACTGGATAAAGACAAGTAAAAAAAACACAAAACTATTCTTCTTTAAGCATTATAATGTATATTTTACATTTGTGTGTTTTTAGTTGTCTTGTTACTTGTCAGAATGAACTTATATAGAATTTGAAGAATATGTAGTATTGACAAGTGGTGAATTGAAAAATAGATTGGGTTTTATATCTGTTTTTAGTATCGTAAACTGAGTGTCTGCTGAATAATTTATTATCGTAAACAGTGTGTCTGCTGAATAATTTAGTATCGTAAACAGCGTGTCTGCTGAATAATTTAGTATCGTAAACAGTGTGTCTGCTGAATAATTTAGTATCGTAAACAGCGTGTCTGCTGAATAATTTAGTATTGTAAACAGCGTGTCTGCTGAATAATTTAGTATCGTAAACAGTGTGTCTGCTGAATAATATAGAAGAATTAATTAATAGCATCAATGCTCCATATTCTTTAAATGTTATATATAAATGTAGGTTGAATGTAGTGAGTAAAAACAATTAAAAACTTATAATAAACAATGTATTTATATGTTAATTTCTTTTCTTCACCAAAAAGTGAACCTCAGTGATGAAAAAATGATGTAGAGGACTAATCTCTTCTTTCATTCACTACAACAAATTAGTTTCTCAGAATTCACATTCCTTTAATGGATGATACATTTAAGTCAGACTATATATTTGCTGTTTTTCTGGCTCACTAATTAAATATGGGCAGTCTGTTTTTTAGGATGCTGCTGAAGTTAGATTTTTTATTCTGATTACTTTTGAACTTTAAACTTGCTGTTCATATTGTTTATATTATTGTATTATAAATCCTTATACTACTCTTTCATATTTTGATTCATTAATTTGGATCTGTCGTAAGTACTTACCACGTAACATAATTTGGCAATCCATTATATGCACTTCAGATATGTATAAAAAGATTGCTCATTAAATATTTCACTCTACTCCACCTGGAATACGTGTAAAAAGTACATTTGTTAAATATGTATTTCTATAATTTGAAATAGGTGACTTACCTTTAAAGCAAATGTATTATTATATTTTGTTTTTTCAGGAAGACAGTTTTATAGGTGTGGTAAAAAAGAAAATGAATGCAACTTCTTTATGTGGGCAGATGACAGTATAACCCCGATGTCTTCTGGCCAAGATTTCTTAAGGTTTAAACATAACTTGTTTTATTTTATTATTCTTGTCGTGTATTGTATGTTTTGCTAGTTTTTGTTATCAAATTTTAATCAATTTAGTTTCTATTGTAGCTCTTCATTTTTTTTGGATGAAATAGTTCATGAAGTTCTAAAGCCTTAAAATTATGCATATTGTTTCAGTTTGTTTTCTTTGGGCTAAGAAAAAGAAATGATAAATAGAGATATGGGGAATAAGAGATAAAAGACTACACTGTAAGGTATCTCTGTTGATTATGTTATTAATATATACTTCTCTGTCATAGTTTATGGTAAACAGGACATAAGACTTCTTTATATTAGTTCCTTTTGTTTTGTGGGTTTTGTTTGAATAAAATAATTAGGTGTTGATGACCAGAAAGCAAAATGCCCTATGGTCCCATTTGAGCAGGCATAACTAGAATTTAGGAAGTTATCTTTGATCAACATAATTATCTTTTGATTAGCAATTATGTTAAAATGTACCAAGAAAAAAAGGGCAGTTAGTTAAAAATAACGCATTGAATGTGTGACAGATTTGGGTGTTTTTTCTGTGTAGTATGACACTTAATCTTACATAAGAGTTGACATTTATCTTTCTCGTGTAGTCCACCAAATGACAACAATTTGAATTCTGGGGTATTGAATCACCAAGATGTGCATTGTCAGTGTGGTGGTGTTGCAAAACTGTAAGCATTCTCATGTATTATATGTATATGTTATATTTAAAAATGATCCAGTAATTGAACATAACAAATACAATATGAGAAGGTATAGCCAACAAAAAACAATTTTAAACTTTGTTATTTTGTAACACAACATTAAATAGAACTTTTGTTTTTGTTGAGAGTGATGTTAGTCTTGAAGGATTTTTCAGTGCTGCTTATACACTTAGACTAAGTTTTAATTTTATAAGTAATTTAATATTTTCAAACAGTTTAATCCTTTTTTCATATTATGAAGTAAAATTTCTTAAAAAATATAGACATTATGTGAAGTTTATGTAAAAGAGAAGACCATTATTAATTTAATATTTTGATCAGTGAAGTATGTGTAGCATATTTTTTGTCTTGTAAATTGTTTCAGAATAATCAAAGACCAGTAATATTTTAATTAGATACTGATTAAAAAAAAAAGTCCATACATAAAGCTTATTTTGTTTGTATTGAGATGTTATACTGGAAAATATAGCATAGTGCAGTAATCATAAAGAAAGTAAAAAAGATGATTGTTCCATTTCAGTTTAACAGTCCAGAAGGAAGGACCAAACAAAGGTCGTCAGTTTTATGTATGTGCCAAACCCCAAGGACAACAGTGTCAGTTCTTCCAGTGGGCAGATGGCATTGTTGCTGGTTCATCTTTCTCGGCCAGTAGAGGTTGGTATTATTCTGTTTTGTTACTGACATCAGTGAAGTAGGAAAAAGAGAGAACTTATAAACTTGAAGCTTAGTGTCACAAATTGAGTGACTAATAAAGTAATAAAGGATTTTACATTTTTATTTTCCAGATTACTAAAACTAATTGTTAGGCAGACTTCTGTGTCAACATTTTGAAAGATTGGAAATAATTCAGGTTATTCTGACATTTTTATATTATAAAGTTTCATCAGTCTTAGTGTTATGTAGAATAGTGATAAATACAATTTATCTAAACCTATTTGCAACATTGTTTATTTCTTGGGTTTCATTTAGGTGGTAAAGATTGTAGTAGTATTTTATTAAAATTTAGAACCATATGACCTATGGCCTCTGTGCATGATGCCACTGCTCTAATTAGCACTGTATCTTTTATTTTATACTCATAATTTTAGTGGTAAATATACTTTACTTATATGCTATAATGAAACATGATAAAGGTAACAGAATAATTATTTTAATAAAACTGAACACTGTTCTTGGTAATAAGTGTGTTTGAAAAAGTTCAACTACAATATAATATTAGAAACTAAGTTCAAGAAGTAGATTTTTGTTTAAGAGTAAAGACTGTTATGTCAAACAAAGTGTGTACAAACATATTTTGTCAGTTAGATCCAGTGCAGAAATTAGGTATGACTTCATAAGTTCTTGTACCAGATTCTCTTGCAAGATCATCAACAGTTGGCACTTAGAATGATAGTTTATAGAGTTTTTCATTTCATAAGTTTATTGAGTTTATTTTTAAAGATATTTCTGAAGTTTCCTATTCAGTGCAGAACTGGTTAAGTCACTTTACTTGTATTAAAAACAGATTTGTTATTTTTCAGTTACAAGAAGAAGGATAACTATGGTATTTTGATAATAGGCATTCAAACATTAAATTTACATAATTTCAAAATTGCCTTTTTTGTGATATTTTAATGTGTAAACAGCTAAGCACTTTTGATATGAATATATTTATAAGTTATCTTTAAAATGATTGAAAGTTAAATTTTTGATATTTGTAGTTAGCAGAGTTGCTAGTATTATCCTTTTGTGACTTGAGAAAATGCTCAAAATCAACAGTGTATTGAAATTAACTGAAATTGGTATTTGTTTTATGATTACATGTTCTGAAAATGGTTGAACGGAGTTACCACCTTTAAAATTGTGCTGTTTTCTGTTGCAGAGAAAGAAGTAACTTTAGTCCTAAACATAGTTCTGTGTATGTTAAGAGAAAATAAACTTATGTTAAACAATGTGTGTACAAACATATTTTGTCAGTTAGATCCTATACAGGAAATTATATATAACTTCATAAATTCATGTACCAGATTGTCTTGCAAGATCATCAACAGTGTGTTATCAACAGGTATATCAATACTTGACAGTAAGAATTAATAAGCTTTATTAGCAAACCTAACACTAACCACTAATTTGGGTCCTGATAGTACAATACACATAAGAAGAGGGTTTTGTTGCATATAAGTTATGTAGACACGGCACGCCATTACTAAGACTAAATGGTTGCATATAGTTGATTTTACACTAGTTTATTATTGTATTTTTAAATAGTGAACTTAGTACCTTCATAATTTGGATGTACAAGATACTGAAGTTAGATTTTTTTTATTAAATTTGTTGGTCTTTTTTCTTGCCTAGGTGAGAGTCGAGGTGCTAGAAGACCCACGACAGTACGTTCTACAGGAAAAAATGAGAAGCAAGGGACAAAAAGAAAGAGAAGGTGTGGTGTATGTGGACAGGAAGGTAAGTTTTTCAACTTAGCTGTAGTAAACCTAAATTTGTTTCTAATTCTACTGTCATAAATGTTTTATTCTGTGAGGATTGATGAAGATTCTTTAACCCTATATCAGTAGCTGGGTCAAAGTGCATATGTCATGATCTTTTATGTAGTTACATTCAAAATTTAACTAAGCAACTTTATTATCAATGTATATCAATAATCATGGGCATCAAAACATATTCTTTTATTTGTATATTATCTAGGTTTTAGCTTCTTAATTCCAAAGGGAAATATGTAAATAGATTCTCAGTTTTTACTTATGTTATGTCTCTGCACTCTATATTGTCCATTTTAGATTTTTTCTACCTTTATATGATCTTCTGAATGTCAAAATAATGAGAAGTGACTTATAGACCTATTGTAAACTTAGGACCTCCAATCGAAATATCAAAAAAGAAAAATGTAAAACCCTTATAGCATACCCCCCTCCCGTATCATTCTGGCTTTCACAAAATGCCAGTAATTCTCTATGACATAACTATTGGACTATTTATAACCAACAGAAAGAACTGCTTTTTCTTTAAAAGATCCCTTATTCTGTTATCTTGTTTTAATGGCTGTAAGTAGACATTTAGTCTCAGTTTCATTGTTTATGATCATGGTTAGAAAGCCAGTTGAATCTAGTAGTTTTGAGACATTCTGTTCTAGTTCCTGATATATTTTTTATGTTATAAAATGCATATTTGAAAGGGACATTAGTGATTTTGTGGAAAATTAAGATAGCATGAAAAAGTTAGTGCTAAAGAAGAATACTCTCATGTACAAATTAGTGAAATAGGCTTCAACTCTAATGTAAGTTTAGAATTTGTTGTTTTTTATGAATATTCTTTTTTTTTTTGTAGAAAAGTAACTGAAATGTAAAAATGAGAAACTCCTCAGGTTAGATAACAAAAAGCGAAAAAAAAATCACAGGACCAGCTCAAGCTCACTGCGATTGTAACTCGGTTGTTTACTCTAAGTTCTCCTGATGTGGTTAACTGCCTGTTACGTACTTAGAAAGGGTCTAAAGGCACTATTAAGTAATATAATTAAAAGCAAGCAGGCATGTGAAAAGGTTAGAAAGCTGAGGCTGTTTCAATAAATAACTGTAAGTGTCTCTTACAATTTGCAGCCATTATACAAAAAACAGTATTTATTTTATTTCATATATTTAATTTTATTTCCTCTGTTTATTGATTATTTCACTACAGTTATTGTTAGGGTAGAGAAAATAAGAGATAAAATATAACATTTTTACTAAAAAAAATTATATTTGTCTATGAGGTTTTAGAGATTATGCAAATGAAATATGTAAACTGTAAAATGAAAAGAAGTGATTTTATTCTTACCACGAAAATCTTCTTTTACTCAGACTGACACATTACAGGTTTCATAAGTTCACAGACAGTAAATTCAGAGCTATAGTAAATGGTGCTATGTATAGTTTCACAAATATAGGGTTAGTCCAGTGAACTGATGCTGTTGATAGGAGGTTAACCCTTTTTAGTCCAGTATCTCATGCTTTTCATGAGAGCACATGATAACTTCTACTAATTTCCAGGTTCAAGGTGTTAATACACTATGATTATAGTGGCTGGCCAGTTTGATAACTGAACCAGTAGAAATATAGGAGTATATACTTAAAAAAACAAAAAACATTTTCTTTGAATGTGTAGTGTTTTCTCTGATATAAGTATTTATCTAACTGATTCTGTAAATTACTGGTTCAAGTATTTCATATTATAATTACTGGCCATTTAAAGTTATAGGAAGGAAATCTTTTTAGGTATCATAATCTGTGATGACCTCATAGGGGTGCTCTTACAGTTGTATGTTTATACCATGTATAAAATTAGTAACCCTTGGTGGCAAGCAGACACCTGTGTATGAATAATACTCACAGGAATTGTATGTAATTTGGTTTGGTTTCCATCTTGGATACTGCTTTATGTATAGTATGTATGTTGCAGGGTTGCCAGATGGTTGGGGGAGATTTATGGACAAATTAATGGTTAAAAAAGGCCAACTCCTAAACTCCATACAAAACACTACTATAAAACAAAAATTGAACTTAAAAATATCATATTTTATTAAACTGTACAGAAAGTATTGTAACTTTCTTTTCGTAACCATAGGAACTTTTTTCCCACTCTTTATTGCATTTCCTGCCACTATCATAATACGGTTTCCACTTAGGAGGCATAGTAAATAAAAGGTTATCAGATTTAAGAAATAAAACTCATATAATTTCTTCAATATCCACACTGGAACCACATGACACATGTCATAACATGTAAAACGTTCTACTACTACTATTAAATAATGCAACGCTTGTAATCTTGTCTTGTCTCGTAGAGGTATATATATAAACAAAAACAGTAAAAAAAATAAATTGTACAGAGAATTGACCAAAATTTACTCAAAATATTTTGGCCAAACATGGTAGAAAAAGGCCAAATTTCTGGAATTTGGCCATAAATAGTCCGACTTGGCAACCCTGGTATGTTGTATATGCTAGTTTTAACATACTTATCGTACTTGTTGTGTTTGCAATATTTCTATTTCTGAATATCCATATACATATAATTTTTTGTCTTTGTTCTTTTCAGGTCATACACGTAAATCTTGTCCTATGAATAGATAGTATGAGATTGACCATTACAGTATGCCCATTATGTCCTACCAACTTAAAATGTGACTATTTTAGGACTGATTTTAAAATAAGTCTCTCTAGTAGTTTAATGTCATTTTTACCTTTGACATACTAAGCTTTGGAAGCAATCTCAACAAATGACGTTTATCAGGTTACAATGATGGTATGACCCATTCAGTTACTTCTACCACTTGTCTGATTGTCAAGCTCTAAATTGTGGCTAAAAATGGGCTTTAGAAATCCCCATTCATTCAGCTTCAGAGGTTTCTAACAAATACCAAACTGATAGAAATCTGAAGAGTGGTGCTGCTAAAGAAACTTTTAAATTTTAGGTTGATGATGGTATAGTAAGAGAAATCTGAAGAGTTGCGAGGAAAATGGAAAAAAAAACATTTCCATGATACAAATATAGCAGGTAGTGTGAGTGTTATGTTCTCAGGTTAAGAAATATTTAAATTTTTTTTTAATGTGCAAGTCACTAGAAACAAAATTGTTTGAAAGGGTTAATAAGTTTTCAAGTGTGCTCAAAATTTTCATGAAAAATATCAACATCATAAATTTTATTATAAATAGTAAATGATTTTAAGTTTGGGTTTATGATATCATCAGCCCACACTTGGAAATACTGCTATTGGAAAACTTGCAGAACATCATCTTCAGCTGAAAAGAGAAGAAAGAAACTGTAATAAAGTTCAACAAATGGTTTTAACCATTCAAATCTTTGTTCAATATGAAGTCAGAGAGAAAGTAAAAGTACATATTCTTTAGTTAGGCACAAGATCAGACCACACTGTTGGTAAAAATGTAACTCATTTGCTTAATTTAAACGTTTTGCAATGTCTTTTCTACATTTATGTGGTTCATATTTTTGACAATATCGTTATGGGACATTGCTTATGTTTGATAACTGAACTGTTATCCTGTATAGTCTATTGTATATAACTTTTGACATAAATATTTTGTAGGTTTAATTTTTCTTGAATTGTAAGTTAACTTTCAATATTTTTCCTTTTGAACATACTGAAATATGAGTGTACATGTTGTCAGAATAAAATATTGTAGTGTAGATAAAAACATACTACAGTTGTCAGGTTCAAATGTTTTAAGTGGGGCCAGGTAACATTTAAACAAATCATGGAAAGGCCTTTGATTCAGATAGTTTTAATAAGACTTCTAATCAATAGATATAGTTTTATTATAATCCTGTAATTGTTTTTTTTCTAGTGATCACACTTTTTATTCATCTAGTTTTTGATTAAAAAAGGAATTTCATATTTCTTTTTGTCCAGAATGGATTATTTGTTGCATAACATCCATTCATCTGAAGATCCTGATAGAATTTTAAATTTCTAAGAAGTAACTGTGTTGTGCTCTTTTATTGTGTGCTTACCTAGGTTTGTTAGAGTAGGAATATTATATCCTTTCTGCTAGGTGGTACTAGGTATTGCTTATCTACACTGGAATTCGTACACTACCCCAGATCTTCGAAGGTAGGATACTCTCACCTTACTTTTTAGAGAGTTTAAAATTCTATCAGGCTCTCCAGATGAATCTACATTATGTGTCAAAGAAACCATTCTGTTATTTTAAATAAAACCACAGCCACACCAAAAGAACTATGCAATTCCTCTATAATTCAAAATGTAGATGTGTTGTGAATTAATTTTTTTCTCATCACTATTTGAGTAAAATGTCAGTCTTCAGTAGTAAATCTCTTGTACATACTGTTGTAGAAGTCAGAAGTATCAAAATCATCATAAGTCTGTATAACGGCCATAAAGTGTTGTATCCAACACTTATATGTAAGAAAGAAAGCACAATTCACAACAGAAGCACATATTGTGTCAAGTTTTATTCACTTGAAAAAAAAATAAAATAAAAATACAAACCAAATCTCTTCACAGATAGCATAAATTTAAAGAGAAAAATCTACATATCTGTATAGTAGTTATTGCAAACATACCACATAATAACTGAAACCAGTTTAATGAACTTTTATGAAACAAACCTCAACCAATACTGCTTGCCGAATTAAACAGATGCTCCCTGGTAAGTCTAAGGGCTTATGACACTTAAAATCGGGTTTTGATACCCACTGTGGGCAGAACACAGGTAGCCCACTATGTAGTTGTGTACTTACCAATAAAAAAATAAACAGGATTTGTTTCATTGTCTTTAGCATTGCAGAAAGAGGAAAGGCAGATCAACAGAACAAAAAATGTTAAACACTTTTAAAAATTTTATCTTGTGTGACCAAAGTTTTGACAGTTAAAAAATTTAAATCATACATTTTAATTTAACCAGGACTTTTAAAAGGAAACAAAAAAGCAGAAAAAGTTAAGTCTAAATTTATTTGATTTGGCATTGTTTAATCATTTAAAAACTTGGTTACATCATTTTTCATGTTTCTTCAGTATACTGAATGCAAATGGAAGAAAGCTACTGTTCAAGATATTAGTTTGAGAACTTATTACAAGTAAACTGTTACGAAAAAACCTTTGCATTACACTGGAATATTATGTATTAACTGTGTGTGGATAATTTATCTAATAACCATCCTTCGGTATATACTTTATTGTTTATAAAAACTAAGTAATTTAGTATAATTCCTATTGAGACAATCTGAAACATCTGTGTTCCTAACAGTATTAATTAACTCACGTTAACCTCTTGTTTACCACAGAAACAACATTGAATTATTGGAAAGGGTTCAGAGAAGGTCTACTAAGATGATACCTGGGATGAAAAGGTTGTCATATGAAGATAGGTTAAAATCTTTGAACTTGTTTTCTCTTGAAAAAAAGAAGTTAGATGATCTGATTGAGATGTTTATGATAGTTAATAGAATTGATAGTGTTGATACATCATCTTTCATGGTGAGAATGGTCAGACTAGGGGACACAAATACAGATTTTGGCAAGGTAGGAGTCATTTTCAGCTATATTTTTCAAACAGGGGTTGTTGGCCTTTGGAATGGGTTGCCTTCAGATGTGATGGATGCATTAAATGTAAGAGAGTTTAAGACAAAGCTTGGCAAATATTTGAATGATAAGGGTTGACTTTTAAGTGTTTTAGTATTTAGTTTAATATAATGGATGGGACAGCCTAGATGGACCTTTGATGTTGTTATACCTAATATTTCCATTCCCAGGGCTATACTTTGATAAAGATTTCTCACACTGGATCTAATGAGGGTTTTTATACAACAAATCAATCTAATATAAATTTTTGTATTCCAAGGAACCAGTAAATATTAACAAAATTGATGAAATATCAAAAATTACCAACTATTTGAAATTACAAAACATGCAATACTTGTATTAAGAATCTTACAGGTGCAATATATATATATATAATTAACACCAAAGTTTGAAAGAACTGGTGGTCATAGTATGATGAATAACAATTAAAGATTAAATTTCAATATCAGTCCGAATAGTAAACTTATTATTCATATATTATGATAAGGATTTTGTAATGTTTGTATTAATGACTCAAACTTTTTACCAACAGAGGATAGAAAATTTTGTTTTACTAATTTTTATGAGAAAGTTCAGAAGTACTGAATATATATACTGCAGTTTTACACACACACACATGTTAATTTACTAGTACAAAGGTTTTGTGTCACTTTGCAAGTTTGGTGAGTCCAACTAATACTTAAGTAAATCAAACTTTGTTCATAAATATCTGGATAGCAGTTGGCCCTGTTCTTAAGAGAAGAGTGGAAACTAAACAAGCATCCATTTTCTGGTTATTTTGCATTTTCTTAGCAGCAGTTACTCATTATATGATTGGTTTACTCTTTTAACAGTCAATAATGTAGTATGTGTACAACTACAGAGAGGTGTTTAAGAAAATGATCACATTTTTGTATGTATATACTTGTGTTAGTAAATATAATGAAGACTTGGTTATCTGCATTAACTGTAACGAGTGTAGTCAACTTTCACATAACCCTGTGTGGACTGATTGGGGTAAAAGTGTGCCTGCCATAAAATTTTACAGAGTGCCATTCAATATGGTATTATGTATTTGATGTCAGAGTGACCAACTATTCATTTTACTCAACATTTCTTATTTAGCAACAGTCCATGGTAGAGAAGAATGAATACCAGTTGTAATAAACAGAGATACGTATAAAACTGTAGATATATATTGCAAAGGTTCTAGAGGTTACACAAATGCAATATGTAAACTGTATGATGGACAAAAGTATTTTTATGCTTGACATGAACATCACCTTACACTCCACTGCATCTTGAGTAACAAATACTTTTATAACACAACTGTTTTTTTGTATACAATAGATGTGTACATTTTAGTAAAAGCTTGCCAGATTTCATGGTAATACACATAGTAAGTTCAGAATTATAATCAATATTCCTTCTCCAATACGGAACCACCCCATGCATTTTTGGTTCATATAACGTTGGTGATTTTGGGGTAACTAGTTTTAATTAAAACAATTTATAAAAGTTGAGATAATAGTTTAGGACATGTAAAAGGAAGAGAGCTTAAACAATGCTTTTTCAGTGAGCAATAAATAGACTAGGCTGATAATTTTATATAGAAGTTTCTACTTTTAATTAAAGAAGTTCCAGTATATATTTACATTTGATATAACTGATCCCATAACCACCCATAGTTTTGCATAGCTGATTTCCTAGAAGTTTGTTTGTTTATTTGTTTTGAATTTCGTGCAAAGCCGTCCCTAATTTAGCAGTGTAAGACTAGAGGGAAGGCAGCTAGTCATCACCACCTACCACCAACTCTTGAGCTACTCTTTTACCAACGAATAGTGGGATTGGCCGTCACATTATAACACCCCCACGGCTGAAAGGGCGAGCATATTTGGTGTGACGGGGATTCGAATCCGCGACCCTCAGATTGCGAGTCAAGTGCCCTAACCACCTGGCCATGCCGGGCCTTTCCTAGTAGTGTTTCTAACTTTTGAAGATTTTTTAAACAGATAAGTTTGGTTAGATATTTATTATAAATAGTGTTACTATTAACTATTATGCTTTTTTTTATTATTTACAAGCATGTCTATCTAGAAACTATAATAAAGAAATATTTACTGTGTATGTGTCTTGCGTATTACATTTTAGTGTTCAGTGATAACTTTTACACACATGAAGTAGCAACACAAGAATGAGGAATTTTTTTTGTTGGATGAGGTTTTCGAGTGAAAGTTGCTCATGAAAATTTTACATCAAATAATTCTTCTGTCTGCTAAATTTTGAATGATTCAAAGAAAGTGGTAACCATGCTTATTCAATACTTTACACACTGACATTTTATGAGCATTATCTAAGACTTTATTAATTAATATTAATACTTAAAAAGGTTTAAAAAAATCAGTAACTTGTGTAATACTTATAACTGTGCATGTATAGATAAAAATTCTTGTTACTATATTTATTTTTGTTATTTATTACTTGGCCAAAGATTCACTCATAATACTCTTGTTAAAACTTTGGTTTCAAATACTGACCCAATGCTGCTCCTTACTTAACTTTTACCTTACCATTGCTTCAACAAATAGTACCTGTTTATATGAAATTAGAACAAAAATTTTAATTTTAAAAACTATGTACTTTGAGAAGCAACTTTATGCTTTATCTGATATTATTTAGCTTGAAAGGAAGGACAGAGAGAGAGAAAAATTCAATTTTGGACTAATTTTAATGCTAACTTGAAAAAACTGTGTTGGGTCTAGGTTTTTTGCTATCATTATTGAAAAACTCATTATCACCAGTAATGTTTAACAAAAAAAAATATATCCTTCAATAAGATTAAATATATCTTCAAATCAAGATGTAAAAAAAATTCATAATAGGAATGATTAAGAACAAAATCCTTCCTCCCCAGTAAATGTACTTGGTACTATGAAACGGCTACCTAAAACACACAGTTGTGTGGTTATGAGCTGTATAACTCCAGTCAACATAAAAGCAGCAAAAAATCTACCAAGCTCACTATACGAAAAATATAAAGAAGTTTAAGTAGTTTGTTTGGAAATTCAGGTCATAATTTATTTACATGGTTTTTGTAGTACAAAAATCAATTGTTTTTATTTGTGTGATTTGAACAGCAGTTTTGGAATCACTTAATTTCCAATTTTTCTTTTTTGCTTCTTCAGTGATGCCTTTTTTTCCCTTAATTGGTGTAAAGTAGAATTATTATAATCCAATATTAAAGTAACTTATATTGATTGTGTTAATTAACTGTAATATGAAAATAAGTGATTAAATACACATCTCAACATAATTTATGTTTGTTTTCAATCTGATTAGAATTATTTGAATTCTGAATGGCATTTCACTTTACTAAATTCACTCATTTTAAAGTGGGTTTGTTTTTACTAGTTTGAGGTACAAATAAAAAAACTATGGACTGATTATACTGTTAAATTTTATAGCAAGATACTAAGTTATGAACTAAATTTAAAAGCTGAGGAAACGTTTTGCCTTACCTTTCATTATTTATCCATATTAGTAAAAGTTTCCAGTATATATATCATTTTGCAATTCTTTTTTTATGGCTAAAAAATTTTACTTAACTAGCTAATGATTAAAATCTATTGTTTCGTTAACAACATAACCACACTTAATAGAAGGTTTAGGCTGTGATGTCAAATGATGTTTCTTTATAAGTAGCTACAGCCTGTAGTAGAGATAGATGATTCATGAAGACAGGAAAATGAAAGTTACCAGAAATGTTGCGATTTAACCAACTGATCATAAGCTTTGGTAACCACAAAGAAAATTCATCAGAAATCACAACCCTACTTTTGAAGGTTCTTGATAGCAAAGAATTGTCTCTACATTATATAAATAGATAGATTTGCATATACAAATGGATACCCAAGTATTTCAGGTTTGGCCATCATGTCATTAACTGAACAATGCAAGTTTCTCACTATAAACTAATTCTGTTCAGTTTTGAGTAGTATGCTATACAAATGTTAGCTTCTTGCTAAAAATAAACTTCTGACTAGAGTCATACCTATGATAAACTGCAAACTGTGTTTTTATTATGAACAATCCTAACTCTGGAGCAAATATAGTTATAAATTTTCCACAATAAGTAGCTATGGTAAATACAGTTAACGTTTTGCTAATCTTGGGTAACTTAGTTTCATTGTTTTGGCCCACCAGTCCACAAGATGACTGAAAAAAAAATCTTATGTTTTAGAATATAACTACTGAAGTATATTGTTTTATAATGAAATTTAAAAGTACTTTATATAAGTTAATATTGTATTAAGTGGTCCATGAAAATTTGGGATTGGAACTAGCTGGTCCTCAATTGTAAAAAGGATGGGAACAACTGGTATAGACAATAATAATGGATAAATGTAGGAACAGCAATAAAACTGTCCAAGATAATTTGTTTAGGACATGAGATCTTATTACATACAAACCCGAGATATTTAAACATGACCACTTGCATACAAATTTAATAAAAAAAAATTAAATGGGACAAATTTACGTAACATCTATTTTACTCGAAGTAATGTATATGAAAACACAGTATCAAAATATAAACAACACACTTTCAGAATAAATTATTATTGTATGTAAATTTTACATTTGTTAAGAGAAAACCATTGGATAAAGTGTTTGTTCATGAGTATCTCTAGAAAACTACTACTAACACTGTTTGTAGATGTGTATATTTCTACAGCTTGGGTAATTGAACTATGTAGAAGTCAGTCTCTTTGTGCATACCATGGGTATTCAGCTCTGAAACCCTTAAGTACACCCAGAAAACATGCAGTAACACTGCACCAAAAAAAAGTTCCTGTAAAAAACCATGTTGCTGACTCAAATTTAGTCAATACAAGTATGAAATTGGAGATTTTAATATGAAAGCAAATTTTGGTGATACTGTTTAAATATAGTATATCTGAATTTGAGAAACAGAAAAATTCAAGCAACACCAAACAATTACTTTGAATCAATTTTGCATAGAATTGTTTTAAATAGTGATAACAATGGCTAAGTACTAATGACATAACTATTTTATCTGTGGGGAACAACCATAAAATATTTATAGAAGCCTTTACCCTTAGCAATATCATCTGGCTAAAACAGCAGTAAACTTAAATAGTTTAACTGTTTCAGGGTTATTTAGATAAGACAAAAACTGAAAGCAGTAAATTCTACAAAAACTTGTAGTTTAACAGGTTTCAAGATAAATCTATAATAGATGCAAATGAAAGCATTAAGTCCTATAAATACACAAAGTTTGGTTTCAAAGTTCTTTAGAGGAGGAAAATTATGAAATTGAAAGCAATAAGTTATAAAAAATGCTTGCAGTTTAACTATCTTCATGGTCTTGTTTCTTATAAACACAAGGACAATAAAAAATGGGCAAAACAGTAATAAAACTGGAGATTTCAATAATATTTACTTTCATATTTAAAAATTCAAAAGCATTTCTATTGCATGGTCATTAAATTTATAGAGCTCAAGGATAGTCCCATAAAAATACAGGGGAAGAAGTAAATCCATTAAATACTTGTGGTTTAACTGGATTCAAGGTCTCTTATAAATACTGGTTTTTAGATTAAGTTGAGAAAACACAGCTGGAACCCTTAAATGTTACAAATATTGTACTTTAACTAGTTTCAAGGATTTTTTTTTCTTCAAAATAGTGAAAGTAAAAAATGTGTAAATAAGTACTTAAATTTAGTTTCTGAATAATATTTCTTATTTTGACATTTCAAAATTCAAAACAAATATTTGCATATTTAAATTTATTTAGAAATAAATGCTAGTACTATAAAAAACAACTGGAATAAGTAAACACTTGTATTTTAATTGGTTTCAAGGTTAATCAAAAAAAGCTATACAACTGGAGGCAGCATATTATATAAAAACTTATAGGTTAAGTGGTTTCAAGGTTAATTCAAGCAGCTGAAAGCAGAAAATTAAAAAATACTTATAGTTTAGCTAGCTTCAAGTTGAACAAAAAACAGTGGAATTAAAAATGGGAAAAGCAGTAATAAATTTTTGGATTTTAATAATATTTTGAAAACATTCATTTACATATTCAAATATAAAAGGGGTTCATGAAATATATTTACTTTGGATTAACAAAAAAAAATATATATATATATATATAACCAGTAGTATTTTGCATGACTTTTTTTTATATACCAAACATTTACTTACAAAGTATCACCAGTGAACTAGCACTGGGCTAACACAGTTATGTAAAGTGGCTGCATAGTAAACTTCTTACTGAGAAATACAACAAAGAATTATAAGATTAAATTTTATTTTGAGATACGAAAATCTCTGTATAATATTTTTCCTGTTTACTGTTGGAAGTAGATGCATTTTCTCACATTATGTCTGGTATTACTCCACAACAATCTTCCAACCTTCTTCTCTGAAGAACATACCAAAATAGATGTCTAGGTATTTACAACCAGTATCCTGAACTGTCTTCCAATCATAAGTTATCTGTCCATCTCCACTTTCAATCATTACCCTGACTTTTTTGTTTGAATCCAAAGGTTCCACGTAAAAGTAAACAGATGATCCACGGCACAGTGGAAGCAACTCTGTCATCATTTTATAGCCGTTAACAAAAACAACGCCTAAAACAGATACCAAGAATGTAAAAAAATATCAGTTAAGAAAAAGAGATAATATATTCATAAACGTATACCTAATTTGTGTATTTGAGCATCATAACACAAATAGCAAAATGTTATCAATAATACGATTAAAAATGTAAACAGAAACCACCTTGTCAATGTTTCAGTCATGAAAACTTTTTCATTAAAAAACAACTCACAGTGAAGAAAATGAGTGTAAAAACAATACTGACCAAATATGTTCTTGGACAAAATCGAAAGAATACTGTAGTTAGGAGAAAACTAACTGATCAATAAAATTTTAAAAATATACATTAAAACTAGCCAAATCTATATGCAGAAAAATAACCAAATATAACAGAGTAACACTCTCCAAAAGAAAGTAACTTGGACAAAATATTTTACACAATATTACTTACCAATATCTGACACAGTAACATTCTTTCAGAGAAAATGAACAGAATGAAATACGCTTGAACAACAGGTTAACCCGACCAATATCTGACACAGTAACATTCTTTCAGAGAAAATGAACAGAATGAAATACGCTTGAACAACAGGTTAACCCGACCAATATCTGACACAGTAACATTCTTTCAGAGAAAATGACTAGAATGAAACATACTTGACTATCAGGTTAACCTGACTAACATCTAACAAAGTAACATTCTTTCAGAGAAAATGACTATAATGAAACATACTTGACTATTAGGTTAACCTGACTAACATCTAACAAATTAACATTCTTTCAGAGAAAATGACTATAATGAAACATACTTGACTATTAGGTTAATCTGACTAACATCTGACAAAGTAACATTCTTTCAAAGAAAATGACTATAATGAAACATACTTGACTATTAGGTTAACCTGACTAACATCTAACAAAGTAACATTCTTTCAGAGAAAATGACTATAATGAAACATGCTTGACTATTAGGTTAATCTGACTAACATCTGACAAAGTAATGCTTTTTCAAAGAAAATTATCAAGATGAAACACATTAGAAGAACAGGCTATCTGCCCAACATTCTTGCAGTTAAAGGAAATATTACCCAACCAAAACTAATGGAGAAAACTAACCAACCACTACAAAGCAACACTCTTCAATAGGAACTAACTTTGTAACTTAGTAACAAAAACAATTTTAAGGAAAGAAGCCTGGTCAAAAAGCTCCTCAAAAACATAGTTGCTTAGCCAAAATTTAATTTAAAAAAAATGTTGCTTGACCAACATGTTCCTGAAGAGCAATTTGACAACAACTACAAAATAACTTGAATAAGACTGCTTATCAAAGCATATCTAAAGTGACACACAAATATTATTCAGTAACACATTTTGAAGAAAAAAATTAATGTTAGAGAAAATTTGAAGATGATGATGATGACCAAAAACTTGTGATAAAAATTTAGCCATATTCTACTAAACAAAAGTTTGGTTAGTCAAAACGCTCTGGAGAAATGAGGAAATCCTTAATAGCCATGACACTTAAAATTCTTTTAGGCAGAATTAGAATAAATTAATCTGAGACTTTTTTTTTTTATTAGTTATATTTTCATGTGCCAGCGATACCAAGTGTGGTGCGCATGTATATCAGATTCAATTTTATTACTCATCAGGATCTCTGCCAGCCTACCCTCAAATTCTTTTAAGCAGGATTAGAGTACATTAACTTATGAGACATTAGACGTGGTCAAAATCATAAATCGAAAGGGTATGACCTTTTTAGTCAAAAATGTAATCAGATCTCAAATTGGTCAACAGATGACAGAGCTATGAGCTAAAATTTTGTACTTGAAAAACTCAGAGCCATTCAGATATTCATTCAAAATATCCCAAAGAGAAATGTCTAACCATCACATTTCTAAACAGAAAACTTATTTGGATAAAACACATTTGCTAGAAAGTAAATTGCATATAACAAACACAAAGAAAGAGTTACTTGGCCACAATACGCTTGGAAGAAAATGTTGCCTTGCTAAAACCCTATTATTAAGAAAGTTATACTTTACATAATATTTCTAAAAAAAAAATGTTAAACCAAAATGAAAGAAAAAGCTACATAAAGAATACCAACAATAACTTCTTAAAGAAACAAAATGCTTTTAACACAAATTTGACTAATAAGCTCCCAAATATAATAATCATCTATCCAAAATGCTCCTGAAAAAAAGAAGTTAGCTCTTCAAAAGCTCAAGATCAAACAACTTTGTTAAAGTTTCTTTAATATAACATTGATCAGATGACATTAGCAAAACTTACCTAACTGAGAACCTATCTAACTGAAAAGTAAGCTTGTATTTTATATTTGTGACAAAGCTACGAAGGCTACCTGCTACTGACTAGAGGGGAAAGCAACCAGTCAGCAGCACCCACCATCCATGCTAAGGGATTGATTCTCAGTCTTGAAATAAATCTGCTGCTAAAAGTGCAGAGAATATTTTGTGACATCACACAAGTTCACCTGCTCCCTAATCCAGAACTCTACCAATGGGCCAACCCATGCCCCAATTGAATAGAAAGTGATCTAACAAAAACAATGCTGATTACAATGTAGAAAAATATAAAATTGTTTCTGTTTAAAAATTTTTTTTTTAGCTGAAATAGAAGTGTTATATTAAAAATTACCAAGTATCTTAAATAAGCAATATATGCTTGTTTATTAGAATAACCTAAGAGAAAAGCATTGAGCTATAATTATGTTTACAAACTTCAGAATACAAATGTTTTAATCTTACTGCTTCAAAGGTTTCTTTAGAGTTTTTACTATCTACAAATACACTGTGCAAACCTGGTTTTTAAATTTTTTAACTGGTTTTATGTTTTCTTCTTTTTGAAGTTCTCATCAAATTTTCAAGTTCTTTGTGTCATTCAATTCTGAGCATAGTTATAATAAAATAATTCTTATACTTCTAATATACCTTACCGACTAAGGTAAACCATGAGTTCACAATAGTACAATTGAATTAACTTATGATGAACACATACTTTTTACTTATAATGTTTTCCACATTATTACATTAAAATTTCTGCCCCCTTTCTTACCTTGTAGGTTGATAAAAACAACACCCTGCTGAAGGAATGTGAACTTTGTACTTTGAGTATGAACACTTGCATCAATTAATGCTATACCTTCATCCAATTTTGGTGTCTTTCCAACGTCCAGAATTCGGAAGTGTAAGGAATGAGGGAGACTAGAAAATACAAGTAAAAATCCTATATGTAGATAATACCTAAATCAACAAAAATTAGAGTAATTTTTAAAAGACTGTGTCAATAGTATACATCAAATAAAAATTTTAAAGTTATCAAGTAAAAACAAAATGTGGTTTCTGTGCATCATCTCATCAATCAGACAACATAATAAACATGGGGTGTACAGCAACCTTTATCATAAACAGCCTTGATAAACAAGGAGTGTACAGTTTCACCTCATCAGTCAGACAATATAATAAACATGGGGTGTACAGCAACATTCATCATAAACAGCCTTGATAAACAAGGTGTGCAGTTTCATCTCGTCAGTCAGACAACATAATAAACATGGGGTGTACAGCAACATTTATCATAAACAGCCTTGATAAACAAGGAGTGTGCAGTTTCATCTCGTCAGTCAGACAACATAATAAACATGGGGTGTACAGCAACATTTATCATAAAGAGCCTTGATAAACAAGGAGTGTGCAGTTTCATCTCATCAGTCAGACAATATAATAAACATGGGGTGTACAGCAACATTTATCATAAACAGCCTTGTTAAACAAGGAGTGTGCAGTTTCATCTCATCAGTCAGACAATATAATAAACATGGGGTGTACAGCAACATTCCTCATAAACATCCTTGATAAACAAGGAGTGTGCAGTTTCACCTCATCAGTCAGAAGAATTAATAAACATGGGGTGTACAGCAACATTCCTCATAAACATCCTTGATAAACAAGGAGTGTGCAGTTTCACCTCATCAGTCAGAAGAAGTAATAAACATGGAGTAAGCATCAAAATGTGACATTGGTAGCATGAAATATCCAACATAATCTCAGCAGTCAGAAGAAATAATAAGTATAATGTATGCATCTGTGATTTACAAATATCACATATCTCACTCTCCTGTAGTTCATCTTTTATATCATACAAAATGTTTAAACTGTTCTAGGGATCTAATATGAAACATGCTAAAATTGGTTGAAGTCAAGTGCCAATTCAACCCTAGGTGTTACTTTCCACAGCAGGAATCATTCAAAGAAGCTACTTGCTGTTTCATTGAAAAGTTGTATTGTATCCTACATTATCTTGTGTATCTAGGATTCTTCTACAACTGTCACATGGAACAGATATGCTTCCAGATATGTGATCCAATTGTGTGATTGGTAAGCTACAAAGAGGATGTGGACTGAGGAAACAGTTTTGTCATTTTAAATCAGAATCATTTCTGTTTTGCTAGAGTTAAAGACATGCTATGGAAGTTTCATTTGCATGTTTCATAACAGTCATTCCACTGATAGTGTGACAACTTCTGTATAATCCAGCCCAATAACTTTCAGTTGATTTTCAGGTAAGGTTAATTTTCATGTTATCTTACCATATACAATCTATTTTGTTTATTTAAATACAGTTAATTTATTTATCTCGACTTCAACCACATCACAGTAGCTCTCCTGTAGCATAAACAGCTATTTTTCTTCCCCATTTCTTTAGTCATTAAAATTTATGTTTCTGTCCTTCTTTACATACAGTCTTGTCTCTTTCATTAACAGTGTTACTATAACAAATCACTACACCAGTCCTTCTACAGAAAAAGTCCATGAACTTTTGGTTGTTGTGTAGGGTAGGTAACTGTATGTTTGTTCTATCCTTGAAATATCACATAGAGGCATCAATCATTATGCAGACTTATGTGCAACATCATTTTATCAAATAGCAAAGTTGGTAGCATGAAATGTGTAAATTCATTTCATCATTCAACAAGTGTAAAAATATTAAATGCCATGCCATCAACCAACAAGTTAATAAAATGAAATGTGAAATATAAATCAACATGGTTGATAACATGGAATGTGCAACTTAATGTTATAAATCAGAATGCATCAAATGTACAACATCATCTCTTAAACCAACACTGATAACTTCAGTGCATACAAAATTAACTTATGAACTTGAAAGCTTAATAATTGTGTAATGTGTAACACCATCTGATTGTTTAGCAACTTTGTTAACTGTCAGGTGTGGAACATTATCTCATCAGTCAGCAAGGTTGATATGTGTAGTGGATGTGTATTATCACCTCAATAGCATGGAGAATACTTGGGGTTTCTGGACAATTATTTCATTGATCAGCAAGGTTGATATGTGTAGTGGATGTGTAACATCAACTCATTAGCCAGCATGTGGAGTACCTTGGGGTTTCTGAACAATGATTTCATTGGTCAGCAAGGATGATATATGTAGTGGGTGTGTAACATCAACTCATTAGCCAGCATGTGGAGTACCTTGGGGGTTTCTGAACAATTATTTCATTGATCAGCAAGGTTGATATGTGTAGTGGATGTGTATTATCACCTCAATAGCATGGAGAATACTTAGGGTTTCTGAACAATTATTTCATTGATCAGCAAGGTTGATATGTGTAGTGGGTGTGTAACATCAACTCATTAGCCAGCATGTGGAGTACCTTGGGGTTTCTGAACTATATTTCATTGGTCAGCAAGGATGATATGTGTAGTGGGTGTGTAACATCAACTCATTAGCCAGCATGTGGAGTACCTTGGGGGTTTCTGAACAATTATTTCATTGATCAGCAAGGTTGATATGCATAATTGGTGTGGAACATCAACTCATTAGGAAGTAGGGTAATACCTTGAGTTTCTGAACATATATTTCATTGGTCAGCAAGGATGATATGTGTAGTGGGTGTGTAACATCAACTCATTAGCCAGCATGTGGAGTACCTTGGGGTTTCTGAACATATATTTCATTGATCAGCAAGGTTGATATGCATAATTGGTGTGTAACATCAACTCATTATCCAGCATGGGGAGTACCTGGGATTTGTTAACAATTATCTCATTAGTTACCAAGGCTAAGTATTCATAGAGTATAATACCATTTCATTATCCACCAATAATTACCATTAAATGTTGAACATCACGTCATTGGCTGGATAATATATACGAGGTGTATATTATGTTCTCAGCTGAGTTAGCATGATTAATATCTACACAAGATGCTACATAATCTCTCTCAAGGACCATATAAACTTAAGAGGTGATTTTCTATTATTGCTTAATTACAAGACTGAAAAATAGAGCAATATCTGTAATACTTTCTGAAAGAAAAATGTACATTTTAAAGATTTCAAATATCATCAAAGTAAAAATGGAATAAAATAAAAACTTGATGCAAAAAGAAAAAAATTCACTGAAAAATAAAATGCATTTACTTACAGAATACAAAATAAAATAACTCATAAAAAGCAATTATTCACTACAAGAAATCTTGTAAGCTAAGATGATAAACTTTAATTACATGAGAACATTGAGAAAACTATATACATAAGCATCTACAGTTTATATAAATCCTCAATTATTTTATAAAGCAGATAATGAAAAAAAATTTTACAGCAAGTAACATATGTGACTTGACAGAGCCTTGTGATATCACCATGACAACTTGTGTATGACTTACAACACCAAATAATGAAAATGGCTTATTAATACATTTTGCATAAAATTTTCATAAACAAGATGAACAACTTAGTTTTCTACCGTCCTTAGTTAGGAAATCAATAATACTGTTTAATTTCAATATGTTGTATAATTCTTGTTCGTAGACATGTTTATGTCTTTCAAATCATATTAACAGGTACTTAGGAGTTGCTTAAAAGTCGCAATTTTTGTATTCTTCGGATATAAGAAAACATATCTATCATAATCTTTTGGAGATTAAAATCATGGTAACATTGAACACATTGTTTCACCATATTAGCTTGACACTATCAATACTTACTCATTTTAAATCAATCCTATTTTAACATTTCTTAGAAAGTATGTCCTTGAAGACCAATAGATGATCTAAAAGTCAATGTTCCAATGAACCTGAACATTTTAATATATATAATACTATATTCTGAAACATATGTAGTTTACATTGAATTAAAAATTTGAAATTTAGAGATATTTATGACTAGCTAAGTAATATTTAAATGTACTCATTAAGTATATTAATAATGAAATATAGAAAGAGAATTGTAGCTTTTAAAAATAGGAAATTAATTTACCTGAGCAAAGGTGTTTTGGAACAAAGCACACTATGAGAGTCGGAATATAATTTTGTGGCAATCTTCCTCTCATTTGTTAACATATAATCAATGTTTGAATGATCCCACTCTGAAAAACAAAAACATGCAATTAATCTATCAAAACATAAAATCTTGACTTTACATTTATTAAATATATCACGCCAGTGGATAAAACTATAAGTACTCTCAATTAAGTTTAATGAAGTTATATATATTTAATGGTAAATTACATTCAGGTTGAAGATTGGAAGTACTTAATGTTTATTAGATCCATCTTAAAAACAAATGCCATAGTAATTTGAAAATAAATGCTTTGAAATTGAAGTAAAAATTGCAGTTTTTTACTAATTAGATGTAAATAAAAAGTGAAAACTGAATGTAACTGTATACAAGTTTTGTTATCACTGTTAACAATTTAAAATATGTTATCTGTCTAGTTTGAAAAAAAGGTATAAAAAATGTAACAGCTCTTCACAGACAGTTCACACAATATTGTAATACTAACAACAGATAAATTATAAGCAATATACAATTCTTATTTATATTATTAACAAGAGTAAGAGCAACTTGTAATAGGCACTTTACTTTTGTTTATTAATTATAACTAATAAATTTAAATATATTTTTTACCTTAACATGTGCAATTTTTCCAAAAGTAATATATCATGATAATAAAAAGATAATTCAGAAAATAATAAAACTTGAAGGTGGGAATGTATCTAAACTTTTATGCATATAATTTGGCATTTTACTATTTGCCTAGGAACTGATGGAGATAGGTGTAGAAGTACCAAAAAATGTGTCAGTAAAGGTTACTTGACTAGACAAGTCAATCCACAGAAGTTCATTTTAGTATCAATATAAAGAACTTTTTTTGAGGGAAAACCTTTTATAATCATTATGTAATTCTAGCCTAGCCAAGATACAAATGATCACCATACTTGTTAACCTTTCCATACTTCATGCAAACTTCCCTTTTTTTTCTGGTATGTATTAAACTGTAGCATATGCTTATCAACTGATGTATCAGGGTGAGACTAAAGTTGGGTGATTAGTGGAATTTGCTAATTGATTAAATGATGAACTCATGAACCAATTATATTCAACTAATTGATTACTACATCATCAAAGGAAAAAAAAACTAAAAACTTGTCACACTAACTATCGGAGTTCAATACCTGTAATGGGGAGAGCACAGGTAACCCCCATTATGTAGCTTTTCACTTAATAACAAACAAACATAGCAGTAATTTTTTGATTATTTGGATAACTGGAAATCCTAATTTCTATTTTTCAATTAGTTGATTGTTTCCATGAGTTGTGACATTGATTGACTAAGCTAAACAAACTTGAATTAATTGAAAATAATAATGATAAATCATAATAGCATTATTTTGATTGCTGGATAGTTCAAATAATTGAAAGCAGTAATAATCAGAAACACTAATTTCGAATAGTTCATTATTTTCCTGACAACAAGTGAATTAATTGTAATTTTGATTACTTGATATTAATATTTATATTTTTGTGAAATTAATAAATTTAATCATAATTTTGATTAATCAATTATTTTACGTGACATCAATCGATGTGGTCACTGCTCAAAGCTAATTGACTATATTAATTAATCACCCATTTCTATATGTGATTACAGCTCTGTTAAGTATTGTTAATTAAAAATAGGAGAAAATAAGAGCCTTTCTTATATTGAAAGCCTGAGCTTGACTAATATGGTAGTGATTAAACTTACTCCTGCAAATACATTATATCTGTCAAATTGACCTTTAACAATAAATCATTCACACCATACTAAAAAAATGTGATTTTTCTTGTATTTTGTTTAATACTACTACCACAATGTCATCACTAAAGTGTACTTTAATTTTAGTTTTTGCCTTTTACTACAACTATTTGACAAATATATGTATGCAGCCTTCTCTGCAGTTCATAAAACAAACATTAACTGATGTAGAAAATGATCCAATAAACACATCTCTTGTGTTGTATATGTTCATCAATCACTATACTCAAACAGGTGTAGAATATGGTCAAATAACTGAAAACTCACATAAACGTTATCAGACAGAGCACGCTGATAACTTACCATATGGAGGTAATGTGGTGGTACTGGTATAAATGAGAGACCAGGGTCCAAAATTGGAGTCATTTTTAGGTCGTCTTGATACCCTAAATGAATAGGGAACATCACACTCAACATCTCTAATAATGTAATGTGTATCATTTCCTTTGTACACATCATAAAAATTGCTTACAACTTCTGGGTTGTTCCTAGCATCGCCACGACAACACTGAAGATGATACTTGTGTGGTTCTTGGTTATTTTCATCATCAATCTGAAAGCAAAACAAAATAATATCTTTTAGATCCAATATTCACAGAAATATCACACTGTAGACTCTAGGTGTTTTACCTTCACATTCATTTTAATTAGTCCTTTATGGAATTAATTTTAATTAGTCCATTATGGACTTGAAATCAAAGGTACATACAGCGATTTAAATCTATCTTTTGTCTGCCACTTGTTGCTGCCCAGAGAGCTTTTTGATCAGTACAATAACTTGTCAGCTAACTTGGCTGGACATTGATGGCACTTAAACAGTTTTTAATGATATACGTGTAATGAAGATCTGGGGGGAAAAAATACCAGTTTCTTCAAAATTGTTTAAAAAAATCTAAATTCTGATTTCATAGGCCAAAATTATTTAGCAGTCTTAATTGCAGATGAGGTTAGGTGTTGGTCTATCTAGATGAAATATATACTGGTTTTTCACTTTCATATATGCAAATACAACAACAGAAACAACTTATTTATGATTGCCAACATTGGTGTCAATAGAAATTACTGTTAAAGCCAACATAATCACATTGTAGTGGGTAATAAAGATTATGAACATTTTGATCATGTCAACACTTAAATACAAAATTTCACAGCAGTAAACAAACTGTAGTAGGGAATAAGGCTTCTTATCTTAGATGTAGACTAGAAATAATGTATTTTTTCAAGTGTAGGTACAATATAACAAGGGTGATATTTTCTGATAGAGATGCTAGAACAATCTTTGTATTTACGCAAATGCTTGAAGTTTTACCAATCTCCTGAATTCACATTATTTTTAATCATTTATGTTAGATAACAAATAAAGATATTTTAATTACTTTTGTGTAAGACAAAATAGAACACAAATAAATAAAAGAACTAGAATCCAGGATTTGAGCCACTAAAATTCCAAAATCCTGGGATTCAAAAAACAAAAACTTTGGGATTGCAATCCCAAATCCTGGTGTATAATGTTTAGGAATATAATTATTGTAAGGTCAAGGTTTTTCACAGAGATTTTATATGTACCTTGGTTAAGTTATGAAGAAGCTCGGTGACTAATTTTGCATTTCTATACAGGCAGACTAAAATGTTTTCTAAAACGTAGTGAGAAAAAATAATACAGAAAAAACACTTTAAAAAAAATATTTTCTTTAAAATAGAGATATTTAAGTCAGAGGAATGAGAAAATGTGCAAATTCAAAATCAAATCATAACTAGGACGAGGAAGTTTGAGATATATGTTTTTAAACTTTTTATGTGTTATAATTAATTTGAATCCATCCACAGTTTTATGCATTAAATCGTGTATCTACTACCTATTCAGCCAAGGTGCATACATTTTTATTAATTCCTCTCAAATTGTGTACTTTTTAAAAGTACATAGTTTTATTAAAGCATACCGTAAATACCCGCATATAGTGTGCACTTTTTTTTTCTAAACTTTTTGGGCTCAAATATGAAGTGCACACTATATGAGAGAACAGTATCTTTCAGGTGAAATTTTCATTCTGGATGTTGCCTCAACTCATTTTATATTCTGATATAATCAGTGTTTGTCACTGATTGAATTTTGGTACAAATAGGCCTACTATTATTAAGGTAAGTCAGATAATATTTAATTACGTGTCTAAGTAAGAACAAATTGTACTTAAATTATGCAATAAAATAACTTAATACTTCTTTAATTAGGTGACATAACAGTAAAATAGTTAATTATTAGTAGAGCCTTTTCAACTGCACTTGCACTGCTAATGAAGTGAATAATATCTTTCCATACAAGAAAAAATAACATCCACAAAGAAGAAAATATTTGGTTTAAAATATTATTTGCTGTTTGCACTGGGCTGTAAGATTATTTTACTATCCTCTACTACAATACATTCCCAGTAACATGAAAAATAAATACTTACCAGTGAAAATGCACAGTTTATATGCTGGTATTTTCTAATAATGACCAGTTAAAATATAAAATTTGGCAAAACTTTTTCAATTTTTGGGAGCTGTTTGCACTGGGTTGTAGGATGATTTTACTATCCTCTACTACAATACATTCACAGTAACATTCAATCATAGTCACTCTCCTATATTGTATGTACAGGGAATGGTTTAAAAACACGTAAACACAACTTACATGTGATCATAAGTTCAGCCTTTGTTCATTAAGTAATACAGTTAATTATTTGGTAGTGGTATTCACTCACACACACACGTACAATTATTAATCAACATAACAATACACCACTCACTATACGAAGGCTGATCAGTTGTTAGAATTGGTATGTAACACTATACATTGGTTTATTGATTTTTCCTAGTATGTGAGGCAAAACATTAATGTGCACTGTACACGGAGTCCCACTATATGTGGATATTTATAGTAATCGATGACATATTAGGATTCATTGTTAACTCTAAATGGGAATACATTTTTACATAACTGAAATTTGAAATATTTTATGTTTTACTACTTTTCCACATATAATAGTTTTATCAAATGCTTTTATTATGCTTCTTATGTTCAGAAAAGTAAATCAGTTGCATCATTAAAAAAATAAAACTATTCTATATATACTAACTACCTTTCAAAAGTTTGGAAATACATACGTTTTTGTAGACAACATAAAAGTACACACTTATAATCAAATCTGTTGATTACAGAGCAATAACTAAATCATTTAATGGAATGCATACAATTACAATCATAACTTAATCATTTTCACTTAAATATTAAATTCATCAAAGTGAGCAAGATGTACATTAATATCTATCTTACACAAAACAAAGGGAATATCCTAGAAACTCCGTACAGCTTAGCAGTAAGGTGTAGAGATCATAATTTGATGCTAAATTGTATAAACAAATTAAAGGACATTTACAGAATTACAAGTACAATGAGTAAAGAAAATAACCCCAGTATTCTATAAAGACATGCTATACCCTCGACTGTTAGACTTATTAGCCAAGGTTTTTTTTTTCCAACAGGACAATGATTGGAAACATAAATTTAAATTATGCCAAGGCTACATTGAAGGCTAGAAACAAGGTAGAGCTTCATAACATGGTTTGGTAATTGCAATCATCAGAATTATTACCTACTGAACATGTATGAAATAAAATCAACAAACATGCAAAAACCTATATCACACATGATGTAACACAACTATGGCAATGTATTCATAGAGACTACAATGCCCTAACACCAGAATATTTTGGTAAACTGACCAACATAGGGCAATGAAAAAATAAGCTACTTTAATTAATGTAATAATTAAGTGAAAATAAATAGATTATGAATGCAGGATATCATAGTAATTAAGAAAAAAATATATAATTGTACTTGTACAGGAATTCATCACAAGTGTTTTTATTTTATTTGCAAAAAGATGTCTACTTCCTTTGAACAGTAGTACATACAGTCTTCCCTCTTTGTAGAGCTGGGAGATTAGAGGAATTTCCTAATCAATTAATCATTGGGTTAATTAATCAGTTACATTTAACCAATTGATTATTCTCATAAGAGATGGTTAAGAAAAACAATAAACAACAAATAACACTAAACATCAGGCTTTGCAACTTGGAGTGAGCAGAGAACAAAGAGTGATTTTTGTAGATTCGTGCTTAACATCAAATAAACATAATGGCAATATTCTGATTACTTGGACAGTTGGAATAATTGAAAATATTAATAATTGGAAAGCCTAATTTTGATTAGTTGATTATTTTTGTGAGTTGGGACATTAAACTTAACAAACTTGAATTAGTTGAAAATAATAATGGCAATACTTCAATTACTAGATAGTTGAAATAATCAAAAACAGCAATAAAAGGAAATGCTAATTGATAAGTTTTGTGACATTAATTGATTTAATCATAATTCCAATTACTCAATAGTCAAAATAATCAGAACCTAATAAACAGAAACACCAGTTAATTATTTTCATGACATTAATTGATTTAATCATAATTTTCATTAATCGATTATTTTATGACATTAACCATGTAATCGATGCTCATAGAGTACATCAATAAATCAAGATAATCACCCAAAGATGTTTTTTTTTGGTAACAAACTACAAAAGCATTTATTAATTAATGAAGACAATTCATTTAAACATACAGAGCAACTTGGATTATCATATTTAGAATTCACCTCATTCCAATGGACAACAAGAGCCCCTGGTTTTTCCTCCACATTAGTGATTTCAATAGCATTTTGCACTAAGATGACTCCATCAGACAGAATAGCTTGCATGAGGTCTTTATATAAATTAGAGTTGAAATCCACAGAAAAGTGGGGTACTTCTGATGGGGCAGGAACTTCAGGAAGGCTGAAAGTGAACAAGTACTAGCTAAACTACATCAAAGGCCTTAAGCTTATACAAGCAAATGTTATTTACACCTGATGTAAAGTAAACCATGCACAACAATGTTTAATTTTCAAAGCTTAATTATATAAGATGAACAAATGCAAAAGTTTATCTATGTTCCTTTTCAGCTAAGTATCTTCAGTTTAGCTTGAGATAAAGGTCTCATAAGCAGACCATAAATGTACATTTTCTGTAACATTATTTTTCACAGCAATCCTATTAACTAATTCTTATTACTCATAACAATCAATGTGCATGTTTCATTCAGTACAAACTCTGAAAAGTATTTTTTCACAAGGAACTAAACACTGAGCATTATAACAATTCCTTAGTGTAACACAAGACAAAGCAATGATTTGTTAACATTGACAGCCTAAGTGAGAAATGTTCTTTAGTTTTATAAACAAACCATGCTAGCATTAAATGTTACACATTCCTGATATCAAACTAATGAGAACGAAGAATTGTGTATTTGTTATTATATACAATCCTATTCCATAAATATTACATAATACCAAATATCAGTTTTGGAAATATATTCTAGTCATATTAGGATTCACGCATGGTTAGAGGTGATTTACTCTTTTTTAAACTTGTTAAAAATATGTAATTTCATTCATTTATAAGAAGAAAATGTAGAAGACCAGCCTGAAAACAATGATTGAGCATTTAATTTGGTTGTTTTCACTTTCAGTGATTAAAAAAAGATTTTAATTTACTTCAATTATTTTGATAGCTAGCCATCCATACTAAAATGTAAATTATTAAGAAAAATTGATACTACCCCATACATAGCAAAGTTGAAAAAAATGTACAATACTTCCTCTCAAAACCACAATACTTGTGTGTATATGTATATTAAAACAGGCTAGTTTTAATTTAACTGAACTAAATAACTTACCTGTCAAAGAGTTTACAAGTCACCTGCAATCGTGCATGAATAATCCTATGCAGGTGTTATACGTTTACAAGGCTAAATATCAAGCAATTAAGTAAAATAAAAATAATATTTGGAAAAGCGATAGTTATAGTTTACACTGTTTTTGAATTTCTTCAGCATGTAAAGTTAATATTTAGATAAAATTAATCAGCAAAGTAATAGAATATAGTCAAATGTGCAATCAGTTGGAGATTTGTAGATACACTTGAAATATATATATTTTGTGACCAAACAAATTCAAACATGAAATAAATGCATCTAAATGGTGTATGATCATGTTAAAACATAAACTTGAAAAATATAAATCAAAAGATTTTTGTAGAAGATTATATGAGCAACTAAATTCTTATTTGACAATGTGTATCATCAAAACAAAAATTATGGCTGCAAAAAGGCAAAATGTTTTAAGTATAACAGCAGCAGCTAAGAAGTACATTTTTTATGTGGAAATGTTAAAGTCTGTACAGTTAAAAACACATGTTTACAAATTCTCAGAACCCCCTAAAAATATTTTATATGTTTAACAAGCTTACAAGGTAACAAAGTATAGTATAATTAGCATATGATATTTTAAAAATTATATTAGAAATAAATAAAACATGTTTCCATATAACAATGTGTTTTGGTTTGGTTTTCCATGTAGTATGCATATTATAGCACTAAATGTCAAGTAGAACATAACCTATTCCACAGATACGATGTTCTTTTGTATGCACCAAAATCTACACTTCTGCAATACACAGAACCAATAGAAATAAGATCTGCAAACTTCAACACTAAGTTAAGAGATTGACATTTTAAAACATGTATTTAATCCAATTAAAAGAGAAATCAAGCACTACAATTAGTGGTCAGCAATTATTACTTTGGAAATTTGATTTGATGTTTGTAAATGATCCTGATTATTCTAATTAGATTTTGAGAAGAAATGTAACATGAAAACAAGACAATGTTACAACTTCCCCAATTAAAGTTTTGGAAACTAATAATAATTGAATATAACTACAAGCAAGTCAATATAAAATAACCAGTTATGTCCCACTTGAGTGCAAAATTATTGAACACTGGTAATCTAACTTTTTGGCATGTTTATTCTTAGTAAAGCAAGTTCTGGAGGAATAGTAATTCTCACATAGTTCCTGGTGTTAGACTCTCTTTCCAAGATTTGTTTTTAATGATAAATAAGAAAAAATGGTAATCTGTTACTTTATCTAGTCGATGTCTTCAAATAAGCATTATAAATACACAATGATCTGAGTGCTTTCACTTATATATGTGTCTGTAGAGTAAGTATTTAAATTATCACATACTTCAGACTACTGACTGATGGTTTACTTCTTTAATAACTAGAATTGGATGTTTTGCTGTGCTTTTTAAAAAAACTGTCACATTGCTTCTAACAAACAACAGTTATCACACCACTTAAGATGCATTCTGGGAATTGTATTTTGAAGTGGACAGCATGCTTATGTGTTTACATTGCCTTAAGACTCACATAGAGTCATAGTATCACAGTGGCCTGATGTGCAAAACACTCACAATTCTTACTCAATCAAATCAATTACCCCCCCCCCCCACTGATACTGTTTGGAATAAATATAATCAAAAACAAAAATACCATACAAAAGTTCACAGACACATATTTATTTACCATTTAATTTTTAGTGCACAGTTAATAATTTTGAAAAAAAATTGAATGTTCCTTTTTTTATGCATACCCTGTAGGTGTAGGATAAGATAATGATTGAAACAGTGACTGAGGGTTTCTCTACAAGTGAATGCACAAATGATGCTCAAAATGCAGATACTAAGTAATCATATAAATTTGAGTCCTCCCTTTAGCTATAAAACTATGTAAAATCTATGTAAAAATATATATATACTACAAAAATTCATATTTTAGGGTGTTCCAGAAATAACTTTCCTGTTATGAACTTCAATAAAACAATTATTATTAAAGCATAAATAACTGAAACTTTTTATATATACCAATCTGACTATTATTTAAAAGAAAAACCTGTCAATTTCTTGACATAAATACAGAGGTTCTCCGAGAACATAAAATTATTTTGGTATTATTTTATATCCTTAGAATTGATTTTAGTGAAACACAACTCTATTCTAGGACTTCTGTATATCATATTATTATACTTATTTTCCATGTGATATAAGTTATGTATCTGAACCATACTTTAAATAATAAATTAAAATAAATAAATTAATGTAAATTTGCAAATAATACAAAAGACAAAAGTAAAAACTTATATCATACTGTATTATATAACAAATTTTAGAACTACACATATTTTAATCAATAATATAAATATGCTATTTTCTTATCAACTACATTTGTAGAGGCCTTTTTTTGTTGTTGATTGAAAGTAAGATCCCTTCTAAAAAAAACCTGGTTGAATGCATGACTTGGGGTAAAATTGTTTTAATATAAAAAAATTAAAGCACATTTATATTCATTATTTTTTACTCCCCGAGAGAAAATAATGACTGCCATATAACTTGATCATTTAACCATGTCAGAATTTACTGTACATGTACTAATAACAGTTTAACAATATGTAATACTGTTAAATTGTTAACCTAATAAGACAAACAAGACACCTGTTTAATTAGAACTAACTTAGTTCTAGCTAGATAGGAAATCCTGAAAAAACAAACAAAAGTCTAGCTGTTAACACATGCCTCTTTAACATGGCCTAGCACAAAAAGCTATTTGATTTGTCAATTTCTCAGAATATGTGATTGTACAGTTTCTTCAAGCCTGTACTATAAAATGTAAATGTATTAATCATTTTAATTAGTTTTTAAGTTTTTGTCTATATCAACAATCTTTCTGCTTAAAAGCTTATGATGCTTTATATTCAAAGTTATTAATTATTTTTCCAAATTTTTAAAGTCAATGATAGAGTTACAAAAAAAAATCCATAATGTTTGTATATAAAGATTATCTGATATCGCCATGTTTTTAATATTCCTTACAAATCTTCAATTTGCATCTTGTGAATAATTTCAATCTCTTCAAAGGGATCATATAATATAATCATAAGTCTTCTTACCAAATAATAAACATACTTCTTTTAGGACTGAATTTGTTTTCACTTAATTATATCTTATCTATCACATACTATGACAAATATTTTTACAGTTTATTAACTCTAAAGACAATTATGTTTAATGATGAATTTGGCTATAGTATGCCATTACTAAATAAACAGATATTCCAAATTTCTGTAACAATGCTTAACTCTTTTCTTTAACAACAAGGATTTATTTTTAGGGAAGAATTAGTTTATATAGTGATCAATATCCCAGTTTTCTTTTTTCAAACTTATTATAGTGATAAAAGTTTTTCAAAGGTCACATACATGAGTAACATCCAAAAGAACCTGAGAATACTCAGCATTTTTTCAGATTTATAATCAGTGTCTTGAAGTAATGTTTACTTTCAATGCAAAAATTCAGTTATTTCAGTACATTGGTCTTATGAAAGTGTGTTGAAAGAAACACATGGAACAGTATCAATCATATTTTCAGCATACTAATTAAAGGTTTAGTATTACACTGTATATATATATATATATATATATATATATATATACACAACTAAGTTAAGGTTAAAACGTAACTACTCTGTACTGTGTCACTAGAGTAGGAGGTAATTAAGTTTAAATTAACTTAACTTTAAAAACCTAAAA
>NW_013667337.1:108612-109497 GCF_000517525.1 Limulus polyphemus | reverse complement strand
ACTAATTAAAGGTTTAAGTTATATACTGTATATATATATATATATATATATATATATATATACACAACAGTTTGGGTTAAAAAAAGTAACCTAATCCTGGACTGTTGCACCTGAATGAGGGATAGTTTTAAAATATCTTTAAAAAACCAAAACAAGTTGAATATAGAAATATTAGTCTCATGAAATGACACAAAGATCCTACATGTTAACACATTCAGCAAAAAAAAAAATAATAAAGTGATTTTTATATACACAACTAATTCAACAGTAACTAAATTGTGATAAAGAAACAAGTCAGATTTGGTAGGAAATTGACAGAAAACTTTTGAATACAAGATTAACAGAACTAAAGTTTATCACATTCTACAAGACTGAGTACTGTATTTTTCAGTGTATAAGATGCACTTTTTTACCCCAAAATTTGATGTCAAAAGCTGCTTGCGTCCTATACACCAAAGGTATGAAAAATATATATGTATATATATACGATATACACAAGCCATGTGTAAATATATTTAAATAGGCATGCATAGTTTAGTTCAATTGAATGTGTTATTTATAACACTAGTAGTTTTATTTTTCTTTTAAAAACATAATTATTTATAATGCTCTCTAAATAATAAAAAAATAAATTACAGTGAAAGCAATGAAGATTTTGTAGGTTTTGAACCAAACTAAATAACAGTAAACCTTTTTTTTGATTTACGGTATTTTCTTATTTTGATGTTTTGAGTTCTTTTGTGTCTAGAACAATATATACTAATTTTTAAAGTATCAAATTGAATTTTTGTTCAATAAAAATCTTTCAAATGCAACTTTAGCTTTTTTTCCCCCAAAACTTTGTCTCCAAAATATGGGTGCATCTTATATTATGAAAAATACGGT